>NC_069503.1:1036696128-1036946128 GCF_027579735.1 Bombina bombina | reverse complement strand
CTGTGTTTTAAATGTATTATTACTATAGGCGTCTGAAAGAAGACTTACAGAATTATATACTTTACATTGTATTTATTATTTTTAAATTGTCTACTTCCAGCTTTACTTTAGCGCCTCCTTCTTTTTAAATATTTTGTATATGCTTTTTTTTAGGAATAACACATCCCTAGATTGGGATGAAGAAAAAAGCAATGCCTCTGAACACAAGACTAAGATTGTAGGAAAACGTAAAAAGATAGTATTAAAATGTAACCTTTATTGTTTCAAAAAAGATAAAAAGACAGCCTCATGCAAGTAGCTACCCTGTTAGCTGCCCAAACACAAAACAAATTAAGAACACTTCATCACTGGTGAAAGTAGGAAATACTTGAATTTATGTTGATTTTGGTTATCATTAGTGGTCAGATAATAATGAATGTGTGGAAGATTGCTTAATACACACTATTTATTAGTAAACATATAATCAGCAATTAAAACAAAAATGGATTCCCCCTAACGCGGTCGCGTTTCCATATCGCTTACTCAGAGGAAGCTCAACACTGGATATATGTTTACTAATAATAGCTTGAATCTATAATCCATCTAATTTGTGGTCTAAAGGAATTCACTAGGGATACTCATATATTGGTTATCTTACTAGCGTTAACTTTTGGTATGCAAATTGTGCTACCAACCTTATATCTTTATAATTATCCTTTGCTTATAACTGACGGCATGCAAAAGGTGCTGCTGAACTTATAGGTCAGTAACTAACGGTGTATAATTTTAAACAGCTGGCATGTGAATTGTGCTACCGCCTACCAAACATATAGATTTAATTCAGCACTGCCTAGAGTACTTAGTAACCATAATCTTTATTCAGACAAAGGGATATTACTTAGCTACAAAAATTGGAGATTATCCAACTGGGGGGAATGGACCGTTTTTTAGAGCAAATAATGTATATCTGGTGAGCAACAACCTGTTAGAAATCCTTACAAATAAGGCAATAACCCCAATTATAATAATCATGTCCATTAGGACGATAACATGAGATACTATATAAGTGTTGCTGACTTTTGAAATTACTGGTTTAGCCTTAAAGGGACAGTAAAGTCCAAAAAAAACTTAAATTTTTCAAATAGGGCATGTAATTTTAAACAACTTTCCAATTTTCTTTTATCAACAATTTTCCTTTGTTCTCTTGGTATTCTAGTTGAAAGCAAACCTAGGGAGGCACATATGATAATTTCTAAGCCCTTGAAGGCCGCCTCTATTTTATTTACTTTTCGCAGCAGGGGAGAGCAAGCTCATGTAGGCCATATAGATAGCATTGTGATCACGCCCGTGGCTAGTGGCAGACACTGCACTAATTGGCTAAAATGCAACTATATGCAAAATAACTAAAAGTCATGTGATTAGGGGCGGTCAGAAGATGCTTAGATACAAGTTTGTCACAGAAGTAAAACGTGTATTAATATAACAGTGTTGGTTTTGCAAATAACTGGGGAATGGGTAATAAAGGGATTATCTATCTTTTTAAACAACAAAAATTCTGGTGTTGACTGTCCTTTTAATCCAGAAATCCAGTGATCAGAGCATAACTGTGGATCAGATTACTGGCACGTAGCCAGAGCAATAGCGTTCATGGCTTTGATTAAATCTGAAATTTCACATATGAGCTCTCCTTCATATTAATGTATTATAATATAAGATACATAGGCTAACCAGGCTTTTTTTATATTTTTGGGGGATCGACATAAATAGTGTATATTAAGCAATTTTCCACACATTCATTATTATCTGACCACTAACGATAACCTAAATCAACATAAATCCAAGCATTTCCTACTTTCACCAGTGTTGAAGTGTTCTTATTAATTTGTTTTGTGTGTGGGCAGCTAACAGGGTAACTACTTGCATGAGGCTGTCTTTTTATCTTTTTTGAAACAATAAAGGTTAAATTTTAAGACTATCTCCTAACGTTTTCCTGCAATCTTAGTCTTGTGTTCAGAGGCATTTCCTTATCCCAATCTAGGGATATGTTATTCCTAAAAAAATTGACTATATATGCCTATACACAACTATTAAGGGCAGCCTACAAATACCTATGTTTACAAGCTTTTGTGAATATAAACTTTTGTATATCCTGTCTATAATCCTAACTTTGAAGGTATTAGGGCATTTCTGAGGAAGGCTAGGAAGTCATTTAGCTTAAAGGGACATTGAACCCCAAATTTTTCTTTTGTGATTCATAAAAAGCCGGCAATTTTAAGCAACTTTCTAATTCACTCCTATTATCAAATTTTCTTCATTCTCTTGATATGTTTATTTGAAAAGCAAGAATGTAAGTTTAGATGCTGGCCCATTTTTGGTGAACAAACTGGGTTGTCCTTGCTGATTGGACAACACCAATAAACAAGTGCTGTCCATGGTTTTGAACCAAACATTTGCTGGCTCCTTAGCTTAGATGCCTTCTTTTTCAAATAAAGATAGCAAGAGAACGAAAAAAAATTGATAATAAAAGTAAATTAGAAAGTTGCTTAAAATTGCATGATCTATCTGAATCATGAAAGAAAAAATTTGGGTTAAGTATCCCTTTAAGCGCAATCCTTACACCTCTTTTGTGGAATTATGTTTAATAAGATACACTGATGTGATGTTAGTTGTAAAAATACTTTAGAATACTGATGATTAAACCCTGGCTATTTGTAGATTAAAATAAATTTAAAGGAATTGGAAAACTTTTGGGCTTTTTTCATAAATGACATATTAAAATATGTATTTTTCTACAAAGCAAAATTTTGTTAAAGGGACAGTCTACCCAAAATTGTTATTGTTTATAAAGATAGATAATCCCTCTATTACCCATTCCCCTGTTTTGCATAGCCTACACTGTTATATTAATATACTTTTTGCCTCTGTAATCACCTTGTATCTAAGCCTCTGCAGACTGCCTCCTTATCTCATTGCTATTTTCAAACTTGCATTTTAGCCAATTAGTGCTTTTTTTCCTGCATAACATTGTGCACAATGATAGCTATATGGCACACATGAACTAGCACTGTATGGCTGTGAAAAGCTGGTGAAATGCACTGAAATAAGAGGTGGCCTACAGGGGCTTCGAAGCAGGCAGATAATTAGAGATTTAAAGGTTATAAAGTATATTAACATAATAATGTTAGTTGTGAAAAGCTAGGGAATGGGTAGTAAAGGCATTGTCAATCATTTTAAACAACAAAAAAATCAAGTAGACTGTCCCTTTAAGCTGAATCATGTGCTATGCTATATTTAAGGTCTATATTATTTATATCCATTCACCTTAATAGCAAATTATTTAATAGCACAGAATATTATCATACATCACACTATAGGGTTGGGTAGATTGTACGAGCTAATGATTCAGTGTAACTACAACACTTAGAATGAGACATTCTGAGTAACTGTTTTAGCACTAGTGTGCATCTTACATGAAAGGGAAACGATGCAAGAGGTGAATGACTCAGTCTAATTGCAAAGTGCATTCCCTCTGGTATTTTCAATAGCAACAATAGCCACCTAGCTGCTCTACACACGTTACTTCTTGGGATGATACAATACTTGTTTATCCTTAATAAACAAAGTTACCAAAGCTACTGAGTTGTGATAAACCTTGATATATGGTTGTATAGGCCTCTCTTTTACCAGTTCTAAGTCATTCTTAATATGTTATATGCTCATGAGGGAAACTGAGTACCACACCATTTTATGTTTTTGCTTTGACAGTTGTGTCTCATTTTGGATCATTTTCATAGTGTGCATACGACATTTCCCATAACACATGGTCTATACCACAAGAGTTTTGGACTGAAGGACATAGACTTGTTATAATTGCTACTCCTTTGAAGATATTGGTTCAAGGTATTTTTGTTTGGCATTTATGAAGATAAGTTGGAATACACGGTTGGCAATCTAAATTATTCTAATGACATGCCAGATATTTTTATGGGTTTATTTCACATTATTACATAGACTATACTTTTCTTTTCCAAGGTTAACAAAAAGAGACTACTACTGTTCCAATCCAATGTACCATTCCATTTTTTTCTTCTAAATGAGCTAACAGATCAAACAAGAGAGTAAATATCATTAAACACATTCTGGAGCGTAGAGACTGCATCAGAACCTCGTGCAGTGAAGGGGATAAGTAGCACAGTGATTGACAGCATTTTTAAATATATATGTATATGATTATATGCATATACATTTATGTGTTAATATGTGTATATGCACATATTAACACCTACATATATATATATAAAATCATATACCTATATATTTACACTGCGGTCTATGGGAACACACAGTTCCCATAGGCCACAGCGTAAAGGCACTTTTCAGTGCCTTTTTTTTTTTTTATCTAAAACCCACTCCCACCAACATTAGACCCCAAAAACTGCCTAGTGCAGTTATTTTTAATAAAATAATTCATATTAAAAATGAAATACTTACCTGTAAAATAAACCCTAAGCTAGCTACAATATAACTAATAGATACAATGAAGCCTAGTTATCAACGTGTCAACTTTCCTGCCTTCGCCGGCCCAATACACCCGCCTAAGCTCGCCTACCTTCGCCGCCGCGGACCTGAAAAAATTTGCCTAAGTTATCAATAAATCTGTCAAAAAGCCGCACACCAAGTACGGCGCAATGAACAGCGGACTGTGAGAGTTATCACTCATCTGATCTCGCTGCTCTTCGGCTTTTTTACAGCTTTATTGCTAGCCTGTCACTAAGCACCCACACTAAACTACACTGTTCTACCCCCTATACCGGCGCCCCCGGAGCCTCCCGCAACTCAATAAGGTTTTAAACCCTTAAACCGCCGCTCCTAGACCCTGCTGCAACTCTTATAAATGTATTAACCCTTAAACTGCCGCTCCCGGACACCGCCGCAACCTACATTATACCTTGTAACCCCTATCCTGCCCCCCCTATACTGCCCCCCTCTATAATAAAGTTATTAACCCCTATCCTACTGATCCCGCACCTCGCCGCAACTAAATAAATAGTTTAACCCCTATCCTGCCCCCCTACACCGCCACCACTGTAATAAAATTATTAACCCCTAAACCTAAGTCTAACACTAACCCTAACACACCCCCTAACTTAAATATTAATTAAATAAATCTAAATAATATTTCTATTATTAACTAAATTAATCCTATTTAAAACTAAATACTTAAATCGGAACAGCCAATAGAATGCAAGCTCAATCTGATTGGCTGATTGGATCAGCCAATCGGATTGAACTTCAATCTGATTGGCTGATTCAATCAGCCAATCAGATTTTTCCTACCTTAATTCCAATTGGCTGATAGAATCCTATCAGCCAATCGCAATTGAAGGGATGCCGTCTTGGATGACGTTCCTTAAAGGAGCCTTCATTCGTCGGTAGTCCGTCGGGAAAGAAGGATGTTCCGCGTCGGCGGGATGAAGATGGATCCTGAAGAAAGAAGATTGAAGACCCCGCTTGGAAGATGACATCGCCCGGATGGAAGACTTCTTCAGCGCCGCTTGGAAGATGACATCGCCCGGATGGAAGACTTCTTCAGCGCCGCCTGGAGGATCACTTCATCGGATGGAAGACTTCTTCAGCACCCCTTGGAGGATCACTTCTGCCTCTCCAGATCTCCTCTTCTTTCCATCGGTGGCTCAGCTGAGTGAAGACGATGATCTTCAGGGGGGTAGTGTTAGGTTTTTTTAAGGGGGGTTTGGGTTAGATTAGGGGTATGTGGGTGGTGGGTTTTAATGTTGGGCGGGTTGTATTTTTCTTTTACAGGCCAAAGAGCAGTTTTCTTTGAGGCATGCCCCACAAAAGGCCCTTTTAAGGGCTGGTAAGGTAAAAGAGCTTTGAACTTTTTTAATGTAGAATAGGGTAGGGAATTTTTTTATTTTGGGGGGCTTTGTTATTTTATTAGGGGGCTTAGATTAGGTGTAATTAGCTTAAAATTGTTGTAATATTTTTTAAATGTTTGTAACTTATTTTTTTAATTTTTTGTAACAGCTTTTTTATTTTTTGTACTTTAGTTAGTTTATGTAATTGTATTTAATTGTAGTTATTTGTAGTTAATTTATTTAATTAATGTAATGATAGTGTTAGGTTTAATTGTAACTTAGGTTAGGATTTATTTTACAGGTAATTTTGTATTTCTTTTAGCTAGGTAGTTATTAAATAGTTAATAGCTATTTAATAACTATTCTAACTAGCGAAAATAAATACAAAGTTACCTGTAAAATAAATATAAATCCTAAAATAGCTACAATGTAATTATTAATTATATTGTAGCTATCTTAGGGTTTATTTTACAGGTAAGTATTTAGTTTTAAATAGGAATAATTTATTAAAGTATAGTGTAGTGTTAGGTGTAATTGTAACTTAGGTTAGGATTTATTTTACAGCTAAATTTCAGTTTATTTTAGCTAGGTAAGCTATTAAATAGTTAATAACTATTTAATAGATATTGTACCTAGTTAAAATAAATTGAAATTTGCCTGTAAAATAAAAATAAATCCTAAAATAGCTACAATATAATTATTATTTATATTGTAGCTATATTAGGGTTTATTTTATAGGTAAGTATTTAGTTTTAAATAGGATTAATTTAGTTAATAATAGAAATATTATTTAGATTTATTTAATTAAAATTTAATTTGGGGGGTGTTAGGGTTAGTGTTAGACTTAGGTTTAGGGATTAATAAATGTATTATAGGTGTAGGGGGGGCAGATTAGGGGTTAATAAGTTTAATATAGGTTGCGGTGGGGTCCTGGAGCATTGGTTTAGGGGTTAAACTATTTATTTAGTTGCGGCGAGGTCCGGGATCGGCGGGATAGGGGTTAATAACTTTATTATAGAGGGCGGCGGTATAGGGGGGGCAGGATAGGGGTTACTAGGTATAATGTAGGTTGTGGCGGTGTCCGGAGCGGCGGTTTAGGGGTTAATACATTTATTATAGTTGCGGCGGGGTCATGGAGCGGCGGTTTAGGGGTTAATATGTATAGAGTAGCTTGTGGTGGGCTCCAGGAGCGGCGGTTTAAGGGGTAATACATTTATTTAGTTGCGGCGATGTAGGGGGGACAGCTTAGGGGTGTTTAGACTCGGGGTACATGTTAGGGTGTTAGGTGTAGACATCTCCCATAGAAATCAATGGGATGTCTGGCAGCAGCGAACTTGTACTTTCGCTATGGTCAGACTCCCATTGATTCCTATGGGATCCGCCGCCTTCAGGGCGGTGGATTGAAAACCAGGTACGCTGGGCCAGAAAAGTGCTGAGCATACCTGCTAGTTTTTTGATAACTAGCAAAAGTAGTCAGATAGTGCCGAACTTGTGTGCGGAACATCTGGAGTGATGTAAGAATCGATCTGTGTCGGAGTCCGGCGGATCGAAGCTTACATCACTAAATTCTACTTTTGCCGGTCTCTAGCCTTTGATAACTAAGGCGAATCAGCCTCGCCACAAATACGCTGCGGAATTCCAGCGTATTTGAGGTTGACGGCTTGATAACTAGGCCCCATTGTATCTATCT
The DNA here is from genome assembly GCF_027579735.1 of Bombina bombina. Taxonomy (NCBI): domain Eukaryota; kingdom Metazoa; phylum Chordata; class Amphibia; order Anura; family Bombinatoridae; genus Bombina; species Bombina bombina. Next base: position 1,036,938,583 of record NC_069503.1, on the reverse strand, counting down.
TAGTTTTTATTTTTATTTCACAGGCAAGTATGTATTTATTTTAACTAGGTAGACTAGTTAGTAAATAGTTATTAACTATTTACTAGCTACCTAGCTAAAATAAATACAAATTTACCTGTAAAATAAAACCTAACATGTCTTACACTAACACCTAACATTACACTACAATTAAATAAATTACATTAATTAAATACAATTAACTAAATTACAAAAACAAACAAACACTAAATTACACAAAATAAAAAAGAAATAATCAAATTTTAAACTAATTACACCTAATATAATAGCCCTATCAAAATAAAAAAGCCACCCCCAAAATAAAAAAACCCTAGCCTACACTAAACTGCCAATAGCCCTTAAAAGGGCCTTTTGCGGGGCATTGTCCCAAATAAATCAGCTCTTTTACCTGTAAAAAAAAATACAAACAACCCCCAACAGTAAAACTCACCACCCACACAACCAACCCCCCCAAATAAAATCCTATCTAAAAAAACCTAAGCTCCCCATTGCCCTGAAAAGGGCATTTGGATAGGCATTTTCCTTAAAAGGGCATTTAGCTCTTTTTCTGCCCAAACCCTAATCTAAAAATAAAACCCACCCAATAAACCCTTTAAAAAAAAACTAACACTAAACCCCAAAGATCCACTTACAGTTTTTGAAGACCCGACATCCATTCTCAACGAAGTGGCAGAAGTCTTCATCCAAGCGGCAAGAAGTCCTCAATGAAGCTGGGAGAAGTCTTCATCCAAGCATGCCAAAATCTTCATCCAAACCGGCAGAAGTCTTCATCCAGATGGCATCTTCTATCTTCATCCATCCGGCGTGGAGTGGCTACATTTTCAAGACATCCGGAGCGGAGCATCCTTTTCTTTCCACGGTGACAGAAGAATGAAGGTTCCTTTAAGGGATGTCAGCCAAGATGGTGTCCCTTGAATTCCGATTGGCTGATAGAATTCTTAAAGAAACCTTCATTCTTCAGTCGCTGTGGAAAGAAGAGGATGCTCAGCACCGGATGTCTTGAAGATGGAGCTGCTCCATGCCGGATGGATGAAGATAGAAGATGCCGTCTGGATGAAGTCTTCAAAAACTGTAAGTGTATCTTCAGGGGTTAGTGTTAGGTTTTTTTAAGGGTTTATTGGGTGGGTTTTATTTTTAGCTTAGGGTTTGGGCAGAAAAAGAGCTAAATGCCCTTTTAAGGGCAATGCCCATCCAAATGCCATTTTCAGGGCAAAGGTTTTTTTAGATTGGAATTTATTTGGGGGGGTTGGTTGTGTGGGTGGTGGGTGGGTTTTACTGTTGGGGGGTTGTTTGTATTTTTTTTACAGGTAAAAGAGCTGATTTCTTTGGGGCAATGCCCCGCAAAAGGTCCTTTTAAGGGCTATTGGTAGTTTAGTTTAGGCTGGGGGGGTATTTTGGGGGGCTTTTTTTATTATGATAGGGCTATTAGATTAGGTGTAATTAGTTTAAATATTTGATAATTTATTTTTTATTTTGTGTAATTTAGTGTTTTTGTTTTTTTGTAATTTAGTTAATTGTATTTAATCAATGTAATTTATTTATTTGTAGTGTAAGGTTAGGTGTTAGTGTAACTCAGTTTAGGTTTTATTTTACAGGTACATCTATATATATTTTAGCTAGGTAGCTAGTAAATAGTTAATAACTATTTAGTAACTATTCTTCCTAGATAAAATAAATACAAACTTGCCTGTGAAATAAAAATAAAACCTATGGCCTAGATTTAGAGTTGGGCGGTAGCCGTCAAAACCAGCGTTAGAGGCTCCTAACGCTGGGATTTACCGCCCTCTGGTATTTGGAGCCAGTCATTAAAGGGTCTAACGCTCACTTTCCAGCCGCGACTTTTCCATACCACAGATCCCCTTACGTCAATTGCGTATCCTATCTTTTCAATGGCATCTTTCTAACGCCGGTATTTAGAGCCGTGGCTGAAGTGAGTGTTAGAAATCTAACGACAAAACTCCAGCCGCAGAAAAAAAGTCAGTAGTTAAGAGCTTTCTGGGCTAACGCCGGTTTATAAAGCTCTTAACTACTGTGCTCTAAAGTACACTAACACCCATAAACTACCTATGTACCCCTAAACCGAGGTCCCCCCACTTCGCCGCCACTATATTTAAATTTTTTAACCCCTAATCTGCCGCTCCGTACACCGCCCCCAACTACGTTATCCCTATGTACCCCTAATCTGCTGCCCCTAACACCGCCGACCCCTATATTATATTTATTAACCCTTAATCTACTCCCCACAACGTCGCCGCCAGCTACCTACAATAATTAAACCCTAATCTGCCGACCGGAGCTCACTGCTAGTATAATAAATGTATTAACCCCTAATCCGCCTCACTCCCGCCTCAATAACCCTATAATAAATAGTATTAACCCCTAATCTGCCCTCCCTAACATCACCAACAGCTAGATTCAAGTATTAACCCCTAATCTGCCGATCGGATCTCACCGCTACTAAATTGTTTAACCCCTTAAGCTAATTCTAACCCTAACACTAACACCCCCCTAAGTTAAATATAATTTTTGTCTAACGAAATAAATTAAGTCTTATTAAATAAATTATTCCTATTTAAATCTAAATACTTACCTGTAAAATAAATCCTAATATAGCTAAAATATAAATTATAATTATATCTTAGCTATTTTAGGATTAATATTTATTTTACAGGCAACTTTGTAATTATTTTAACCAGGTACAATAGCTATTAAATAGTTAATAACTATTTAATAGCTACCTAGTTAAAATAATTACAAAATGACCTGTAAAATAAATCCTAACCTAAGTTACAATTAAACCTAACACTACACTATCAATAAATTAATTAAATAAACTACCTACAATTATCTACAATTAAACCTAACACTACACTATCAATAAATAAATTAAATACAATTCCTACAAATAAATACAATTAAATAAACTAACTAAAGTACAAAAATTAAAAAAGAACTAAGTTACAAAAAATAAAAAAATATTTACAAACATTAGAAAAAAATTACAACAATTTTAAACTAATTACACCTACTCTAAGCCCCCTAATAATATAACAAAGACCCCCAAAATAAAAAAAATGCCCTACCCTATTCTAAATTACAAAAGTTCAAAGCTCTTTTACCTTACCAGCCCTTAAAAGGGCCCTTTGCGGGGCATGCCCCAAAGAATTCAGCTCTTTTGCCTGTAAAAAAAACATACAATACCCCCCCCCAACTTACAACCCATCACCCACATACCCCTAATCTAACCCAAACCCCCCTTAAATAAACCTAACACTTATCCCCTGAAGATCTTCCTACCTTGTCTTCACCATGCCAGGTATCACCGATCGTTCCAGGCTCCGAAATCTTCATCCAAGCCCAAGCGGGGGCTAGACATCCATCATCCGGCTGAAGTCTTCTATCAAGCGACGACTGAAGAAGTCCAGAAGAGGCTCCAAAGTCTTCATCCTATCCGGGAAGAAGAGTAGATCCGGACCGGCAACCATCTTCTTCCAAGCGGCATCTTCTATCTTCATCCAATGACGACCGGCTCCATCTTGAAGACCTCCACCGCGGACCCATCTTCTTCTTCCGACGACTTTCCGACGAATGACGGTTCCTTTAAGGGACGTCATCCAAGATGGCGTCCCTCGAATTCCGATTGGCTGATAGGATTCTATCAGCCAATCTGAATTAAGGTAGGAAAATTCTGATTGGCTGATGGAATCAGCCAATCAGAATCAAGTTCAATCCGATTGGTTGATTCAATCAGCCAATCAGATTGAGCTTGCATTCTATTGGCTGTTCCGATCAGCCAATAGAATGCGAGCTAAATCTGATTGGCTGATCGGATCAGCCAATCGGATTGAACTTGATTCTGATTTGCTTTTTTGCAGCCCCATTGTTTTCTATGGGGATATCGTGCACGAGCACGTTTTTGAAGCTGGCCACGTCCGTAAGCACCGCTGGTATCTAGAGTTGCAGTGGCGTTAAATTATGCTCTACGCTCCCTATTTGGAGCCTAACCCACTGAAAACCCAGCCATTCTGTGAACTCTAAATACCAGCGGTATTTAAAAGGTGCGGGAGAAAAAAAGCATGCGTAGCTAACGCACCCCTTTGGCCGCCAAACTCTAAATCTAGCCGTATGATAGCTACAATGTAACTATTAGTTATATTGTAGCTAACTTAAGGTTTATTTTACAGGTAAGTATTTAGTTTTAAATAGGAATTATTTAGTTATTAATAGTAGGTTTTATTTAGATTTATTTTAATTACATTAAAGTTAGTGGGTGTTAGGGTTAGGGTTAGGTTTAGGGGTTAATAACTTTAGTATAGTGGGGACAGCAGATTAGGGATTAATAAGTGTAATGTAGGTCTCTGCGACATTGGGGGCGGCAGATTAGGGGTTAATAAGTGTTATGTAGGCAGCGGCGACATTGGGGGTGGCAGATTAGGGGTTAATAAGTGTAATGTAGGTATGGGTGTTTAGACTCAGGGTTTATTTTAGGGTGTTAGGTGTAAACATAAATTTTATTTCCCCATAGGAGTCAATGGGGCAGCGTTACGGAGCTTTACACTGCTTTATTGACTTTATAGACTTTTTTTTAACCGGCTCTCCCTATTGATGTCTATGGGGAAATCATGCACGAGCACGTAAAACCAGCTCAAAGCAGCGCTGGTATTGGAGTGCGGTATGGAGCTCAATTTTGCTTTACACTGCAATATTGCCTGCTAACGGCGGGTTTATGAAAACCTGTAATAGCAGAGCTATAGGGAGGTGAGCGGTGGAAATAACTTGCACCCCACTGCTCATAACATAAAACTCGTAATCTAGCCAAATGTTATTTATTGGTAAGAGCACTAGATGACAGCAGTGTTTGCTGCCATTTGGTACCCCAGATATGTTCATGCTACCTACCTATCGGCTAGATTACGAGTTTTGCATTATGAGCGGTGCGGTACTAACTTGCACGTTATTACAGGTTTATAAAAACCCGGCATTATCAGGCAAAAAGTGAGCGTAGAGCAATTGTGCTCCATACCGCACCCCAATACCAGCGCTGCTGAAAGCTGCGGTGAGCTGGTTTTTACGTGCTCGCGCACGATTTCCCCATAGACATCAATGGGGAGAGCCGGCAAAAAAAGTCTAACACCTGCAAAAAATCAGCGTAAAGCTCCTTAACGCAGCCCCATTAATTCCTATGGGGAAACTAAATTTATATTTACACCTAAAACCCTAACATGAACCCCGAGTCTAAACACCCCTAATCTTACACTTATTAACCCCTATTCTGCCGCCCATGACATCGCCAACACCTACATTATACATATTACCCCTAATCTGCCGCTCCGGACATCGCCGCCACTATAATAAACATATTAACCCCTAAACCGCCACACTCCCGCCTCACAAACACTAGTTAAATATTATTAACCCCTAATCTGCCGCCCCTAACATCGACGCCACCTACCTACATTTATTAACCCCTAATCTTCCACCCCCAACGTCGCCGCCACTATACTAAATTTATTAACCCCTAATCCTAAGTCTAACCCTAACCCTAACACCCCCTAACTTAAATATAATTCAAATAAATCTAAATAAAACCAAATATCATTACCTAAATAATTCCTATGTAAAACTAAATACTTACCTATAAAATAAACCCTAAGCTAGCTACAATATAACTAATAGTTACATTGTATCTAGCTTAGGGTTTATTTTTATTTTACAGGCAAGTTTGTATTTATTTTAACTAGGTAGAACAGTTTCTAATAGTTATTAAACTATTTACTACCTAGCTAAAATAAATACAAATTTACCTGTAAAATAAAACCTAACCTGCCTTACACTAACACCTAACCTTACACTACAATTAAATAAATTACATAAATTAAATACAATTACCTAAATTACAAAAAGAACAAACACTAAATTACACAAAATAAAAAAAGAAATTATCAGATATTTAAACTAATTACACCTAATCTAATAGGTCTAAAACCCTAGCCTAAACTATAACTACCAATAGCCCTTAAAAGGGCCTTTTGTGGGGCATTGCCCCAAAGAAATCAGCTCTTTTACCTGTAAATAAAATATACAAACAACCCCCCAACAGTAAAACCCACCACCCACACAACCAACTCCCAAAATAAAATCCTAACTAAAAAAACCTAAGCTCCCCATTGCCCTGAAAAGGGCATTTTGATGGGCATTGCCCTTAAAAGGGCATTTAGCTCTTTTTCAAGTGCCCAAACCCTAATCTAAAAATAAAACCCACCCAATAAACCCTTAAAAAAACACTAACCCCCGAAGATCCACAGTTTTGAAGACCGGACATCCATCCTCAACGAAGCCGGGAGAAGTCTTCATCCAAGCGGCAAGAAGTCCTCAACGAAGCCGCGAGAAGTCTTCATCCAAGCCGGCAGAAGTGGTCCTCCAGACGGGCAGAAGTCTTCATCCAGACGGCATCTTCTATCTTCATCCATCCGCCGCGGTGCGGCACCATCTTCAAAACATCCGGCGAGGAGCATCCTCTTCAATCATACGTCTTCTTGCAGAATGAAAGTTCCTTTAAATGATGTCATCCAAGGTGGCGTCCCTTGAATTCCGATTGGCTGATAGAATTCTATCAGTCAATCGGAATTAAAGGGGAAAAAATCCTATTGGCTGATGTATAAGGTTAGGTGTTAGTGTAAGACAGGTTAGGTTTTATTTTACAGGTAAATTTGTAATTATTTTAACTAGGTAGCTATTAAATAGTTATTAACTATTTAATAGATATTGTACCTAGTTAAAATAAATACAAACTTGCCTGTAAAATAAAAATAAACCCTAAGATAGATACAATGTAACTATTAGTTATATTGTAGCTAGCTTAGGGTTTATTTTATTGGTAAGTATTAAGTTTTAAACAGGAATTATTTAGGTAATGATAGTAGGTTTTATTTAGATTTATTTTAATTATATTTAAGTTAGGGGGTGTTAGGGTTAGACTTAGGTTTAGGGGTTAATAACTTTAGTATAGTGTCGGAGATGTTGGGGGGTGGCAGATTAGGGCTTAATAACTCTAATGTATTTTGCGGCGATGTTAAGGACAGCAGATTAGGGGTTAATAATATTTAACTAGTGTTTGCGAGCCAGGAGTGCGGCGATTTAGGGGTTAATATGTTTATTATAGTGGCCACGATGTCCGAAGCGGCAGATTAGGGGTTAATAATTTTATTTTAATGTTTGCGATGCGGATCGGCCTCGGTTTAGGGGTTAATAGGCAGTTTATGGGTGTTAGTGTACTTTGTAACACTTTAGTTATGAGTTTTATGCTACAGCTTTGTAGCACAAAACCCATAACTACTGACTTTCAGTTTACGGTATGGTACTTGTAGTTATAGGCTGTACCGCTCACTTTTTGGCCACCCAGGCAAGCTTGTAATACCGGCGCTATGGAAGTTTCATTGAAAAAGGACTTTTTGAAAGCTGCGGAAATTACGTTGCGTTACTGCCAAAAAAGTGTGCGGTACAGAAATACCTGCAAGACTCATAATACCAGCGGTAGTGAAAAAGAGCCTTAACAATGCTTTTTCACTCATACTGCAAAACTCGTAATCTAGCCGTATGTATGCTCTTTATCAAAGAATATCATAAAAACAAAGCAAACTAGATAAAAGAAAGATATTGGAAACATATTTTCTTTTAAATAGTGTGTACAGTCTCATGGAAGAAAAATGTTGTCTTTTATCTCCCTTTTAACTACATAAGTCAGAAAGCAATCGTAAAGGGACAGTATACACCAATTGACATATAGCTGCATGTAATAGACACTACTATAAAAAACAATATGCAAAGATACTGATCTAAAAATCCAGTATAAAACGTTTTAAAAACTTACTTAGAAGCTCCCAGTTTAGCACTGTTGATGAGGTTAGGCTGTAACACCCCTGAAAGGGGCTGAGCAAGCTTGAAGAGCAGACCGACCCCTCTCCCCTGCATATGAAAATACCCATTACACAAACGGAAGCAGGCATGTAGACATGGGACTACATCTGATAATTTGGGGCATGGTTAGGAGTCTGAAAACCAGCACAGTGTTGTTAAAAAATAGGCAAAACTATACATTATTACAAAAACACTCCTAGAAGGCTATTTAAATGGATCATCTACAAAACATTTATGCAAAGAAAAATCTAGTGCACAGTGTCCCTTTAAGGAGTTAGTTTCTGGAGACTGGCAAATCCAGTTCTTAGACCACGACATCACTAAGGAAGAGTTCTTTAAAGGAAGTGAAAATTACATTTTCATGATTCAGATAGAATAAAAAAAAACTTTCTTATTTACTTATGTTGCCAAATTTATCTATTTTGCTTTCTTGGAAGAAAATCTCCAGGGAAAAAAAAGCTACTTTCCATGAAAGCAATTGTAGAGAGGCAGGCGAAGGAGCATGTCCCTATATTTAACATACTGTTGCTAAATTGTGCTCCTGAGAATGCCAATGTATACATTCATGGAAAGGAACCATGTTTAAACAATGAATACCTAGAGAAAGTACTAAATCAGAGGTAAATTGTAACTTTTTTTTGTTTGTTTTTTTATAAATGTAGACTTTATTTAAATCATGAAAATCTAAATTTAACTTAAATATCCTTAAAGGTTGCACACTTTATTATTATTATTATTTATTTATAAAGCGCCAACAGATTCCGCAGCGCTGTCCATGGGTACAAAGATAAAAAGTACAATACAATACAATATAAGACACCGGACAAAATTAAACAAAACAATACAGGGGGAATCGAGGGCCCTGTTCCCGTGGGAACTTAGTGTACATTGATAGCCTCCCCTAAAGTGGTAAACCACTTTTCCCTGTATTTCTGTATTTTCTGTTGGTTTACATAAGCACCAAGGACAGTAGCTGCTAAATGTGCTTTATATAGGAAGCAATGTTTATTGTCCTTTCAGTCCTTTCAAGACTTGAGTGGGACCCTTATAAACTGCAGTTTGTATTACCCTATTTCCATCCTTACAACAGATGTTAAAATCCTTGATAAGGTTTGAACCCTTAGACTTATAAAGATATTGTTTTCCAAAATGTATAGTGACCCGACTGAGATAATGCCCAATAAACTGATGAAGCTTGATTTTTGTCATTTCAAATTGCACATTATGTTATAATAAGGGAACTATAGTCCTTGAACCTGTGGCAAGGACATTCAATTCGGAGAAGTAGACCTAGAGTGCTACGTAGTTTTATATTTTAACCCTACGCTCCTCTCCTGAATTTAACTCCTGTATCAGTTTTTGTAAGCTTGATCTTCTGTTTAAAATGAACATAGATAATAATCTGGAAGCATCCCTTTCCGAGGTTTATTGATTGTGGCTCTAGAGCCATGACAAGTCATGCACATGTACATTGTGATAATATGGGGTTTGCAATAGGTGGCCTCAACTGAAAAAATGCTTCAGAGGATAAAGCTATTAGATGTAGCTTATTCTCACTTGACTGGCCCATTGAAATAATTTAAAACTATATAACAAAAGTCCAGCATACACTGTAAAAGTATTGGGTGCAAGCTATAACAAGGCACTGCACAACCCTGTGTCCATATCCAAGAATAAAATCTGAGCAGGCGGACAGACAGCTCCGGAAATCAACCCGATCGAGTATGATCGGGTTGATTGACACCCCCCCTGCTGGCGGCCGATTGGCCATGAGTCTGCAGGGGGTGGCGTTGCACCAGCAGCTCTTGTGAGCAGCTGGTGCAATGCTGAATACCGAGAGCGTATTGGTCTCCGCATTCAGCGATGTCTGTCGGACCTGATCCGCACTGTCGGATCAGGTCCGACAGACATTTCATAAATAGGCCTCATTGTTTCCTGATATGTATAGAAAAATTTACATGCTTAATGATTACGAATACTCAAAATTTATGTGAATATACTGACCTAAATATTTAAGAAGTGATTAATTTCTTTAACGCTTAATAGAGTTAAACTTTAAAGATGCACAGATATTATGTGACCATAAATGTTTGAGTTTTTGCTATTGGGATTAAAGGTGATTGGTTAGTAGAGGAGCTCTGGGCAATATTCTTATAAGAAACTTTGGGTATGGTCCATAAAATCTTAGTCAAAACATGTATGTCTCAAAATATTCTAGTGCAGGAATGGTGAGTCATACATACAACTTTAATCTATTTCACTAAAAGAGACAGCAAACACCTTTTAATTAAAATACATTTCTGTTGTCTTGCAATATAATAACTTATGAGCAAAGTATAAACATTTAATTAACAAACTCCACCCATGAATTGTCTCATCTGGAAGGCCAATCTGTGTTTAAGACCAATTGTTATTATAAAGTGCTTTGTTTTGCAAAGCCAATTAGGGAAATGTATGTAACAGGGTGAGCCTTAAAAAGTCTGTATGGAAATAAATACTGAAATATTATTGCAATGATATTTTACTATGGATAACTAAACATTTTATATTATTATCTCAAGGTGTTTACTTTATCTTAATATAATAAATGTGTATATCCACACAGGGGTGTCTGATAAAAAGTTTCAATTTATATTATTTCATTTTTAAATTTGAAGTTTATATTTTAAAAATGAGTCTAATATAGTTTAAGTAGCAATATACAAACTGTAGGAGGAAAGGTTGTTAAGGGTTTTCTTAGGTTGTTCACAAGCTATATCTTTATGGTTTTGGTTCTTATCTAAAATGTTTTGCATGATATTAATTTATATGTTTAAATGTATATGGTATATGGCCATGTAGTTGACTGCAAAGGGCTATAATATATATATATATATAAGTTCCAGGATAGGATGTGCACTCCTGTGATCCACCTTAAGTATCATCCCCCAGGGTGCTAGGTCAACAATTAGTAAATACAGTCTTCCATCATGACAGCACTCACTGGTTTTTGTGTAAAACATAACTTTTATTGCCAAAATTCCATTAACAAATGCCATGACGTTTCGATGCCTAACCGATGCCTGGCATCTTTAGCAAATGGTATTAGTCCATGTAGTAGAAGTATAAAAAAATGCTAAGAAGCTCCATAAAAGCGTGCTATGTCTCTAAAATATGTGTAACCCAGATAGGAATCCAGAATGCTAGCATCTCTGTTGGTATCCTTATGCCTTTCAAAGGTCTTAAAGGGAAACTAAACCCAAAAAAATTATTTTGTGATTCAGATAGAGAATACAATTTTAAATAACTTTCCAAATTACTTATATTATCTAATTTGCTTCATACTTTAGATATCCTTTGTTGAAGAAATAACACTGCACATGGGTGAGCCAATTACACGAGGTATCTATGTGCATCTACCAATCAGCAGCTACTGAGCATATATAGATATGCTTTTCAGCAAAGAATATCAAGAGAATGAAGCAAATTAGATAATAGAAGTAAATTAAAAAGTTGTTTAAAGTTGCTTGCTCTTTCTAAATCATGAAAGAAAAAAGATGGGTTTCATGTCCCTTTAAGTACAATGATTCTTTTTCGTTTCGCTTTTATGGAGCATTACTGATACCTCATGACATATTGAGGTTTAAGAATGTGAGCAGTTTTATATACAGAGTGTGATACTGTATTTTAACATTAAAACTTTGCATACGGTATTGCACTGGTGTTTTCTCCAAATATTGTCAGGGGTGGTTTCACTACATTTATGATCTATTCATCGCGTCGCAGGGCCCCCCTGAAACACTAACTGAATTCAGACTTAGCATTGACAATGCTGTCTCATTTTTGAAATTCAGTAGCAAGATGGATATGCAGAAAGTAGAATTCCTGGATACCATGGTCTATAAAAAGGATGGTGGACTAGCTACAAACATTTTTGTGAAGCCAACCAATAGGAACACACTTTTACATAGGAACAGCTTCCATCCCCCACAAGTTTTTAAAAGTGTGCCCACATCACAACTACTGAGAATAGAGAGAATAGTGTCAGACCCTCTCATTAGACAAGACAGGTCCGAGAACATGAAGAGCAAATTTGTTAGCAAGGGCTATGATGATCTTGAACTGAATCTAATTGAGAACTCTCTAAAAAAATCGCCCAGTCAGACCAAACATACCTAAAAATAAAAACACATTTAAGCAGACTAGATTGAATTTTGTTAGCTCATATAATACCTTGAGCAGGAAAGTTTATAACATCATTAAAAAAACACTGATATCTCCTACAGGAGATTTGCCCAGAGATCAAAGAATTTAAGGAAGTTCCCAGAGCCTTCTATCGAAGGGTAATACAATAGGCAGAAAATTGGTTCATGCCATATCAGATAAGCCTAAGAGTGGTACCCAATGACAATTTTTTTGGGACCCCTAAGGAGGGCACATTCCCATGCCTAGGGTGTGCCCAATGTAACAATATCATCAAAGGGGGAGTGATCTCCCATCCACACACGGGGAGAAAGTACCAGATTAAAGGGTATTACACGTGTGACTCGACTTATGTTATTTATGCGCTTAAGTGCTACTATATGTTGGCGAGACGACACAAAACATAAGAGATTGCATCTGTCAACATAAGTCGACCATTCGTAATGATAAGATGTTGCATCTCCCAGTCCCAGCAAATTTTGCTGAGAAGGGTCACCAGACCAATCAGCTAAGATATATGATAATTGGCAGTGCCCCCAAGAGACTTAGAGGGGGCGACAGACATAGGGACCTCCTTAACCGAGAAGCAAAATGGATTTGGCTTCTAAACACACTGTACACCAAGGGGTTAAACAGAGAGTTTGATCTTCTTCCTAATACCCATATGATTTAGCAATATATGTATAACATGCTTATTGATCATTGTTTTTGTATTATGTTTTCTAGCTGCTATGTTGTATGGTAAGCAACTTGCTGCCTTTGTTTTTAATAGGTTTTCCAATTCTTTCAATGGAGTGAAAGGGGTTACATTTTGTGTTTATAGTATGTCTTGCTTTTTTCACAGGATATGTGATGATGTCAGTACCTGTTAAACACTCCCAAGTTTTGTAATTGGTCATCTGTTTTATTTTTGGCCCTATAAGAGGCATATGTATTTCAGTTGCAAACTAGCTTGAGAAAGGGGAAGGAGCCCCGAAACGTTGCTTCAAAATAAAGGTTTAGCCTTTTAAACTGTGTGCCACCTTTATTCTTTTGACCTATATTTCAACATTTTTGCCTTAAGGGTGGTCCTATGAGGTGTTGCACCAGACCCAGTTTATATTGAGTGTTCCTATTTTTGGACTGTGCTGTGCAGATCCCACCTGTTTTCTTTATATATATATATATATATATATATATATATATATATATATATATATATATATATATATATATATATATATATATATATATATATATATATATATATAGGCTGACCATATTGCCGCTTTAAGAAGGAACACATATGAAAAATACATATGTGAGGGTTCTTATACAAAACCATTTCTTTAAACAAACCTGAAAACAGCCCTGACATATGTATTTTTCATATGTGTCCCTTTTTAAAGCGACAATATGGTCAGTATATATATATATATATTTATATATATATATATACTGTATATGTATATAACAAACTCCTCAAAGTGAATCCACCCTCCTGGGCCGACTGCCTGGGTGCAAAGATGTGGGAAATAACAAGTGCACTCTCAGGGCTTCTTTATAACAAGTCAAAAACACTTTATTGATGTTTCGGGGATCACTCCATCTCCTTCATCAGATAACCAAATAATGTGATATACCACTCTTAAAAAGTGTACATAGTGAAAATAAATAATACAAACCAGCTGTGAATACAAAACGTGTCTCACTGAGTATCGCTAGTGGAACGCACGCCATGTGTTCCAATGAAACCGGAAGTGGCCTCACTTTTGATTACGGATAATAATGATTCCGTTTAAAAATAATAAAGTGCACTTCATAAATAAACAATAATGAACACACATCTGCTAACAGTTTACTGTGACTGAGATATATCTGCATATTAAGCATATTGAGAATTCATATGCAAAAAATAACATGATCGTTGTCTATACTGTATAACATAAGTAGCAGATTGACCCTCTGAGTATCGCTAGTGGAACGCGTTCCACTGAAACCGGAAATGCCCTGTAAATCATAGGCATCTTAGCACATATTATAAAAACAGACTTCAGACCATCAGACTGTCCCTAATAATGCTACTAGGGGGCACAGAAAAAAAGGTGACAAGTACTCTTAAAGGGAAGGGAGTAGAGGTATGGACAGGGTCCAAAAATATTAAACCTTATTCATGCTTGCCCTAACAGGGGCAAGACATGCAGACTTATCAGTATGCCATCAACCCAACCCTAGCTGATACCGCCTATTCAGAGACATAGCACCCCAGGTATGTTCCTGGTGTCATCTCCTAGATGATCGCTTTATAGTCCGGTATGGAGTTAAGACCCTGGGGGTGGATAGTTCCTAAACGGAAAATCCATTCTGCCTCATGTCTGAGTAGCATGTTGGTCCATGTAAAGAGTTGGAAAGAAATTGCAGGCTGTACCAATATTAGATATAGTAAAATTAGAAAAATTTATTGAAACTTGGTTAAAACTCCAATCTTAGAAGGCACACTTTTGTAACATTCATACAACCTCAGCACACAGGTGCTGCATCCGACGCGTTTCCTGCTTTACAACAAGCACTTCATCAGGGATAAACAGCTGCTCTCCCTGTGAATATTTAAACCTCTCACATTTAACCCTTAACAATGCTGTTAGACGTTTGAGTGACCTTCCTATACTGCATTGATAATAATGTATGATACACATGTATACTTTTTTTAAAAATTAACAACAAAGATCTAAATATTCAATATTATAAACATTTACACAGAACTTCTATATTATCTCAAAGATTTTATTCCCTAACTCTTGGAGGGATTACTAACATAATAGATTTATTAGATCAAAAAAGATTTTAGATCTTAAATGTTTATTTTTCTCACTGTTGTGATTATGTTAGGAATTTAATAAGTAGCTGCTTAAAGGAAAATGATATGGTATGTTAGAATAGACTTCATGGTTACAGTAAGGAGACTGAATATATTACTGGATTTTATGGCTTTTAGTTATTATAAGTAATACACATTTCTAATACTGTCTTTTAACCTATTAATTTGATTGTATTATTTAATTTTTAGTTATTAAATTATGCTTGAATTTCAATTTTTATTTACTTGTTTGTTATTATTTATTGTATTCCTTAGTTTAAGACTAGTTGAGATTCATGTTTAATACTTTGCATTTGGTTTTTCCTATAAATAACTTCAGATCCCATATTTTGTTCATACCCTTTGGAAAGCCTGTTTGGAGTTTATGTATCCAAAAGGCTTCCTTTTTATTTAGATATGCTAGTCTATCTCCTCCTGTGATTTGTTTTGTGACACAATCAATTGCTTGAAATTCAAATAATGATAGGACATATTTCAATGAGTCTTCATCGAATGTATGGCCTGGTCTATGTCTAGAGAAATGCTCAGCAACTGGTGTTTTTGGTTCAAAAGACTCTAAAGAAAGCAAATGCTCTCGAATTCGGTCTTTTAGGGGTCTAATAGTTCTACCTGTATATTGACATCCACACAATTTGCAGGAGATAAGATAAACTACATACTTCGATGTGCATGTTAGATGCTGGAATATCCTAAATTCTTGTTTAGTAGTATTAGAGTGAAAGATTTCTCCCATTTTGACATGGTTACAACTTTTGCAAGGTCTTACACCGCATTTGAAGGTCCCATTCTTTTTAGTTAACCAATTGCGTGTAGATTCTTGTTTACTTTTTGAAAAATTTCTTTTTACATAATTGCCTATAGTCTTGGCTCGTCTTGATACAAATCTTACACCTTCTGCTGTTATGTTGGTTAATGATGGTTCCTTGCTTAGCATGGGAAGATATCTTTCTACAATTTTACAGATTTTTTGGTACTGGTTACTGTATTTCGTCGAGAAGACTAGTTGTTTATTATTACCTATTCTTTCTCTTTGTTTATCAGTAAGTAATTCAGCCCTGTCCATTGATCTAACTAGTTCAATAGTTTCTGTGAGGGCTTTTTCTTTGTAATCTATCTTAATTAGTCTGTTTTTTAGGTCCTCTGCATGGGTGTTATAATCCCTGAGGTTGCTGCAATTTCTGCGCAATCTCATGAATTGTCCCTTTGGGATTGCTCTTTTTAAATGTGTAGGATGGTGGGAATCTGATCGCAGAATGGTGTTACCTGAAATATCTTTTCTGTATGTTTCTGTATATAAGACATTGTTAATAGTATCTATTTTGATCTTTAGATCAAGAAAAGTGATGCTATCTCTATGCCAAGTGTATGTAAATTTCAGGTTCATGCTGTTGTCATTGAGGATCTTGACAAAGTTTTCAAGCTGTTTGATGTCACCTTGCCATACTACAAGAATATCATCGATAAATCTCGTATAAAATAAAATATTGTCCCTGTAGTCATTTAATTCTCCAAATATTTTGAAAATTTCAAAATATCCAAAATAGATATTCGCATATGAGGGGGCAAATTTCACCCCCATTGCGGTTCCTCTATTTTGCAAATAAATTTTATTTTCAAATACAAAATAGTTGTGTGTCAATAAGAATTTAACTGTATCAACCAGATAGCTAATAAAGACTATATCGTACTCTGTGTACAGCTTAAGGATTTCTTCCAGCGCCAGGAGGCCTTGTTGGTGGGGAATGCACGAATAGAGGGACACCACATCTATAATGAGTAATAGATAAGTATCTTTCCAAGCAAACTCTTCTAATTTTCTAAGTAGTTGCTTGGTGTCCCTCAAATATCCAGGCATATTACTCACAATTGGCTGGAGAAAACCATCAATCCATTCCCCCAAGCGCTCTCCCAGTGTACCTATAGTGGAAATTATAGGTCTCCCTGGGGGGTTGAGGGGGTCCTTATGCATTTTAGGTATGTGCTTAAATGTTGAGACAACTGGGAATCTTATTAATAAATATTCTGCTGTCCTATCATTAAGAATTCCCAATTTTTTACCTTCAACCAGTAGTTTTTCCAACTCACTGATAAACTTTAGGGTCGGATTAAATGTCAGTCTTTTATAAGTGTTTTTATCACTGAGCTGTTTGTATGCTTCATTGGTATAAGCCATTCTGTCAACTACTACTATCATGCCCCCTTTGTCAGAGTTGGAAATTACTATGTTTTCATTTTTTTGTAATTCTCTTAGGGCTTTCCATTCTTTATTAGTTAGATTGTCTGACCTCCTTAGTTTCTGAGTTTCTATGTTGTTTAATCTAGTTATTTCTTGTTCTACTACGCTATGAAAGAGATCTATAGTATCTCCCCTAGATTGTGAAGGATAAAATGTTTTATCAGTTATATTTAACCTACTTCTAGGGATGATATGACTTTCTTTGTTAAATCTCACACTGTCACTATTTAATGTGGCTAGATTAGTTATATCACATAGTTCTTTAAAACTAAGTCTTTCAAGGTCTGTAGGTACAGCACTATTTGCATTTGATATATCAACAACATCATCATCATCGACAACAGTATCTACTTCATTAAAGAAATGTTTTCTTAATGTGATCTTTCTTATAAATTTATTAAGGTCTAGCAGAGTGTCAAAGAGATCAAAGTCATTTGAGGGTGCATAACTGAGTCCTTTAGAAAGTATCCTTTGCTGGTCTTCACTAAGGACTGTGCTAGATAGATTTATTACATTTTGCCCCTCTGACTCCTCCCGTTTTTTGGTCCCCTATTGGCTCTGCTGGGATATCTTGGTACTTCATCTTTTGAGTCCAATCCTGATTTTTTGTTTTTTGCTCCTGTATTGGTTTTATTTCCTCTTGTCACCAGCTCGGATAGGGATTTTCGATTTGATTTCTCCTTTGGTCTGGTGTCTGTTTCTTTGCTTGCTGTAGCTCCCCTTCTGGTTCTCTCTCTGCATGGTCATATTCCTCTATGCTTGGCTCAGTTGTTAATTCAATGTCTGAATTACTAGTTGTATTATCTGTATCATTAGTTGAATATTCTGTACTGTTCCCACTTTCATTGAATGTGACTTTTTTCTGCCCTGATTTTTTATTTCTTCTGGACTTTCTCTTCTTTTTATTAATATTGGCGTTCCAATTATATACTATGTTTAAAAAAAAGTATACATGTGTATCATACATTATTATCAATGCAGTATAGGAAGGTCACTCAAACTTCTAACAGCATTGTTAAGGGTTAAATGTGAGAGGTTTAAATATTCACAGGGAGAGCAGCTGTTTATCCCTGATGAAGTGCTTGTTGTAAAGCAGGAAACGCGTCGGATGCAGCACCTGTGTGCTGAGGTTGTATGAATGTTACAAAAGTGTGCCTTCTAAGATTGGAGTTTTAACCAAGTTTCAATAAATTTTTCTAATTTTACTATATCTAATATTGGTACAGCCTGCAATTTCTTTCCAACTCTTTACATGGACTGATTTATGATATTTTGCAGCGGTTGGGAAACGCTGCTTGGAGGATTTGCACCGAGTAATAAGTTAGAGTTACTACATAGCCTTTTACAGAGGATCCCTGAGGATAACGTAACCCCAAATTTGGCGATTTACACAGGCTTACAACATTACCTGGGCCACCTTCTATTCTGCTGTTTTTTTCGTTATCCGGAGCTCATCCTATAGAGGAAGCGAAAATAGACGAGGAAAGTCGACATCGAGTGACGTATCACTCCTTCCCGCGGTGTGTGGGACCGGCAATGTCAGCGTTGAGATCCGGTGAGTAGGAGTGTAGAATCACTACGGACCTGCAAACAATTGAGGAGAGTTTGCTTGGGCGAACAACAGCACTGCTCCCTCCAGCTGGATGTGGGATCGGGGTCTGAAAGCAATTGATCCAAAGAGCAGAAAGATTTGACCGGGCCACAGGTAATACAATACAACATTAAAGGTCTTAATATATTGTATGCATGTTATCCGTGGACATTAATGTATATGCAGCGCAAGTGATTACAGAAAAGGTTTGTTTCTTTTGACAAGATAAAGGCATAGTCTCTTATACGAATCTAACATAAAAGAAACCCATACAGTTGTAACACTAAGCTAAAAATATCAAGACATATTACAGCTGTAAAAGACTTTAAAGTACATAATAACAAATCCATTTGCCATATTACACTACTTTGGAACATATGTGTGTCTGCTGTATTTTTTGAGTAGCATGTTGTCCCGGTCTCCTCCTCTATCCAGTTTAGGGACATGGTCTATAAGGATAATTCTGATGGAAGGCGCCGAATGTGATTTTTCCATTCATGTCCACATGAATTTTAATGTGGAAGTTGCTTCAACATTTAGTACTCGAGCCAGCTTTTCATTCCCATGTTTGTTCACACCATAACTATAATTTTGGCACATTGTATTGGTGCACTAAAAATTAATAATGAAAATGTGGCCCCTATTTAACAAAGGTCTGTCGACCTGATCAGACAGTGCGGATCAGGTCCGACAGACAACGCCGACCCCTGCAGATTCACGGCCAATCGGTCGCCAGCGGGGGGGTTTCAATCAACCGATCGTACTCGATCTGGTTGAATTGCGGCGATGTCTGTCCGCCTGCTCAGAGCAGGTCGGACAGGTTATGGAGCAGCCATCTTTAGACCGCTGCTGTATAACTGGTGTTTCTGGTGAGCCTGCAGCCTCGCCAGAAACATGGGCCCTCAAGCTCCATACGGAGCTTGATAAATGGACCCCTGTATATACATATACACGAAAGTGACGCAAGTAGTAACACATTATAAGCTTCATCTTTAATCACTGTATAGTATCTATAGCTTGACACTAATGTTTTAGTATAAGGATTCACTTTGTTTACATGGTTACTATGACAACCTATCACTAAAGAAGCAGCAATTCATGTTTTTCATTAGAGATAACGATCAGGCTATTTTCTCACATGATCTATTAATTTACTTAAGATGCAGATATATCTTAGTCACATTACACTGTTAATAGATGTGTTTTTATCATTGTTTTTCCATTATGCTTTTTTTGTTAGTTTTAAACTGAATTATTATGATCCGTAACCGGAATTGAGGGCACTTCCGGTTTCAGTGGAACGCATGGCGTGCGTTCCACTAGCGAGACTCAGTGAGACACGGTTTGTATTCACAGCTGGTTTGTATTATTATATTATATTATATATATTATTATTTTCACTATGTACACTATTTAAGAGTGGTATATCACATTATTTGGTATTCTGATGAAGGGGATGGATTGATCCCCGAAACATCAATAAAGTGTTTTTGACTTGTTATAAAGAAGCCCTGAAAGTGCATTTGTTTGCTGTATGTATATATATATACGGTATATATATATATGTGTGTATGTGTGTGTGTTCCTAAATAATAATTCTATAATAATATTTAATAATGTGTTTTACTTTGTATTTACTGTAAATATTTAAAAGGACACTAAACCCAATTTTTTTCTTTCATGATTCAGATAGAGTATGCACTTTTAAGCAACTTTCTAATTTACTAATATTATAAATTTTTCTTCGTTCTCTTGCTGTCTTTATTTAAAAAGCAGGAATGTGATGCATAGGAGCCGGCCCATTTTTGGTTGAGAACCTGGGTTATGCTTGCTTATTGGTGGGTAAATGTAAGCCTCCAATAAGCAAGTTTTATCCATGGTGCTGAACCTAAAATGTGCTGGCTACTAAGATTTACATTCCTGCTTTTAAAATAAGGATAGCAAGAGAACAAAGAAAAATTGATAATAGGAGTAAATTAGAAAGTTGCTTAAAATGTCATGCTCTATCTGAATCACGAAAGAAAAAATTTGGGTTCAGTGTCCCTTTAACATTCTAATGTTCTTCACATACAGGAGCATGTTATTTTTATTTTAAATAAATATTTACATATATTTATATAGTTTTATATACCTATACCCAGATATCTGTTCCAATAGATATATAGATATATATATCTCCATAATGGGCTTTACGATAACTAATTCTTCATGTGCACTAACCTGACACTGATTTCAACTTCATATTTACATTTAGGGCTCAATTTATCAAGCATCGGCGGACAGGGGCGGACATATGTACCCCTGTCTGCTGCAGCTCGCCTCTGGTGGCAGAATTCCATTGGCGAATTAAGCATTGCATACAAGTGCTATTTTGTGCTCATGTGCAATGCCGCCCCCTGCCCGCGCACAGCCAATCATGTGCGGGCAGGAGCAGTCAATCTCTTAAATTTAAATTTAGATTTAAAATCTCCCAAGAGTTGGAGAAGTGGTTATAGAAGCAGCGGTCTGATGACCACTGCTTGATAAATACTGACTGCAGGTTTTCTTGTGAAAACCTGCAGTCATGGTGCAGGAGAAGACTTGATATATCAAGCCCTTAATGTGCTGGAGAGCAGCGATAACCAATTTCTCTTCTTCATAATATGAGGACCTAATAGAACCTTCTCCTTTAGAGCAGTCCGTGGGAGCTGCCATGCTAAGCCTCCTATTAGCACGGTAATGGATCTGTGCACAAGATGAGCTGGTAAGCACAGCTCTACAGTGTGCTAAAGGTAAGTATGTCAACCATTTAAAGGAAACAAATTAATACTGATGAGTTTTGTCATAGAATCAAAATGAATATCTCTGTTTTTAGTAAACTAGTTATCATTCATTGCAAAACTAATACACTTGCTTAGTAAGAAGCAAGACTTACATTGCGGAAAGCAAGCTCGCATGTGTGAGTCTGCTCTGCAAGGGCTCAGAAGCAGCAGCATACGCTGCTTAGTACATTGAACCCATAAGTGAAAACAACGATTGTGTGTAGACTAAAGCAATGCTGAAATGACTTAAAACTTGTTAAATATTTGAATCAACATTGCTATATTCTCCACAAAGCCATTGTTTGCATACTTGTCCTCTGGAAAATAGATTTGATAAGGGGAACCTAGGTTTCAACATTCTATAGTACAATATTAAATTCTTGCAGTGTGTGCTGCATTGGAGGCCCAGAATGCCTACCTGTGAACCTAATCCAACCGTACTTTCATAAATGGGCCTAAACATGTTTTTGATTTGGTGCAAACTGCATGGTGACTATCTGTTTTACTGTGTACACAAGCAAAAAAATATACACATGTCAACACAAATATAGTTTTGTCAAGAAATCATTCATAAAACTGTATTAAATTCACACACATTCAAAAACAAATACAGAGCCATGAATTAAAGGGACATAAAACAGGTTGAGATCTGTGCATATCCTAAAAGGGCTAATTAATTAAAAAATAGTTTGCAGAAATTTTTTTTTAAAATTGCTGGCAAGTATTTTAAAATAATTTTCAAAAATAAGGAACATTAATTACATAGCTAAGCTGCCTGGAGCAGCCAACTCCACCCTTATCAGTGTTTAGACACAGGCATTGTATTTCAACAGTTTCTAGGCATGCTCAGCATTTTTTGTATCCTACAAAAGCAACAATAGATATAGATACAGCCATAAAAGGAATTGTGTGTGTGTGTGTGGGATAATGGCAAGGCACTGCAGTGTACATTTGCAGGTAAAGTAATTAAAATACATATTATTATATTTTGTCTCTATCCCAACTTGGTGTATGTCCCTTTAATGAGCAATGGTTTCAGTTTAGAAAATTCATAGAAAATAGGACTGGAAGCTATTGTATATGACATGAGTAAATAAAATGCAAAGTCATAAACGCTAAGTATATTTATATGTACATTTCATAACAGTCAGATAGGATTAGCTTGTAACTATCCTGAGCTGTATTCAAAACACAGTACAAAACTTTTATGCTGATAGGTACAACCATCTACAGAAAATCATATTAGAAACTGACATAGCAGAAGATTAGAAAGGAATGAAAATGTGTACAAAATTTCATAAAAACAAACACTATCACCATTATCCAATGTAAACCCTGTAGGCGATCAGAATGTAAGGCAGAACATGATTGCATATATTTTGAAATCATCAGAAGATTAAGGCCCATGTTTCTAAGCCATATGAGACTTTTATGAGTGTAGAACACACATGAAATATTTGTTATGTAAAATGCAAGGCACTGCTCAGATCAAACTGCTTTCCTGGCAGTCTGACAACAAAAATGGCTTGACTGTCTGACCATTCTAAAGACTTAATATAAGTTTGGCCAAACTATAAATGAAGGAAAAGGTGCCTCTGTAACTGGCGATAAAGTTACTGGGCTTAGCAAAATGTGACGTCAGAGTTTAGATATGGGGCCACACCCAAAACGTGTTCTACTGGCATCTTACTATTTGTTTGCTGCTTGCTGCTGAAGCAATTAATGATTTAACTTAAAACTAATGAAGGTATCAAATTTGTTTAGCTTTTACTTTAGATAGGCACCTAACAGTAAAAAATAAACTTTATTGCAAGAAATCTGTGTTTTTTGCTTTTTTGTATTGTTTATTTTCGCTAAATATATAACCTGCTAATAACTGAGAAGAATATACATTTTTTAGGTGCATGGGATCTGTGTGTGTAAGAATATACACACTTATTTCATTTTAAATTTGCTACAAGGGTGTTTGAGCACACAAAGATTTTATATTGTGAAAAAAAAAATTGTTGCCACTGGATTTTTAAATAATCAAAATGTATTTAATATTTATAATTTATATTTTTTTAAAAGAGTAGTTAGATAGATAGATGAATAAAGATATAGATAGATATAGATAGATAGATAGATAGATAGATAGATAGATGTGAAAAACTATGCTGATGCTCACAAGTTGCAAGATGTCTCACATAAAATTCACTGGAAAGGGAATCTTTACACACACAAAAAAATTAATCATGCAGCCAATAAAGATAATTTATATGTTTGTGTATACAATTTATTTATATATATATATATATATATAATTTCATTTAATAGGGATGTGCATTTGTACCCAAGATGGCGGCAAATAGGTAGCGGGGGAGGGTTAGAGAGCTGTTTGGGGGGGATCAGGGAGGTTGGGGGCTAAGGCAGGGGTCCATCACAGCTGAATAAATATTTTTTTTAAAAACACCTTTTATTTTAGTACTGGCAGACTGTCTGCCATTACTTAAGATGGCGGGGACAATTGTGGGGTGGGGGAGGGAAGAGAGATGTTTGGGAGGGATCAGGGGGTGGGATGTGTCAAGTGGGAAGCTGATCTCTACACTAAAGCTTAAAAGCTTAAAAAAAATTAACCCTGCAAGCTCCCTACAAGCTACCTAATTAACCCCTTCACTGCTGGGCATAATACAATTGTGGTGCACAGCGGCATTTAGCGGCCTTCTAATTGCTGAAAAGCAACGCCAAAGCCATATAAGTCTGCTATTTCTGAAATATACCAAAATGGGCCTAGATCAATACTTGGGGTTGTCTACTACACTACACTAAAGCTAAAATTAACCCTACAAGCTCCCTACATGCTCCCTAATTAACCCCTTCACTGCTGGGCATAATACACGTGTGGTGCGCAGTGGCATTTAGTGGCATTCTAATTACCAAAAAGCAACACCAAAGCCATATAAGTCTGCTATTTCTGAACAAAGGGGATCCCAGAGAAGCATTTACAACAATGTGTGCCCTAATTGCACAAGCTGTTTGTAAATAATTTCAGTGAGAAACCTAAAATTGTGAAAAAAAAAATAAAAAATTATTTGCTCGCATTTGGCAGTGAAATGGTGGCATCAAATATATCAAAATGGGCCTAGATCAATACTTGGGATTGTCTACTACACTACACTAAAGCTAAAATTAACCCTACAAGTTTCCTACAAGCTCCCTAATTAACCCCTTCACTGCTGGGCATAATATACATGTGGTGAACAGCGACATTTAGCGGCCTTCTAATTAACAAAAAGCAACACCAAAGCCATATAAGTCTGCTATTTCTGAACAAAGGGGATCCCAGAGAAGCATTTACAACCATTTGTGCCATAATTGCATGAGCTGTTTGTAAATAATTTCAGTGAGAAACCTAAAGTTTGTGACAAAATTTGCGAATAAAGTGAACGATTTTTTTTATTTGATCGCATTTGGCGGTGAAATGGTGGCATGAAATATACCAAAATGGGCCTAGATCAATACTTTGGATTGTCTTCTAAAAAAATATATATACATGTCAAGGGATATTCAGGGATTCCTGAAAGATATCAGTGTTCCAATGTAACTATCGCTAATTTTGAAAACAAGTGGTTTGGAAATAGAAAAGTTCTACTTGTTTTTATTGCCCTATAACTTGCAAAAAAAAGCAAAGAACATGTAAACATTGGGTATTTCTAAACTCAGGCCAAAAATTAGAAACTATTTAGCATGGGTGTTTTTTGGTGGTTGTAGATATGTAACAGATTTTGGGGGTCAAAGTTAGAAAAGGTGTGTTTTTTTTCCATTTTTTCCTCATATTTTATAAAAAAAAAATTATAATAAATTATAAGATATGATGAAAATAATGGTATCTTTAGAAAGTCCATTTAATGTCGTAATGAGTAAGAGGAAAATTACAGCTAAACACAAACACTGCAGAAATTTAAAAATAGCCCTTGTCCTTAAAGGTAAGAAAAATTAAAAATGGTCTGGTCATTAACCCCTTAATGACCGCAGCACTTTTCCATTTTCTGTCCGTTTGGGACCAAGGCTATTTTTACATTTTTGCGGTGTTTGTGTTTAGCTGTAATTTTCCTCTTACTCATTTACTGTACCCACACATATTATATACCGTTTTTCTCGCCATTAAATGGACTTTCAAAAGATACCATTATTTTCATCATATCTTATAATTTACTATAAAAAAATTATAAAATATGAGGAAAAATTGAAAAAAAAAACACTTTTTTTAACTTTGACCCCCAAAATCTGTTACACATCTACAACCACCAAAAAACACCTATGCTAAATAGTTTCTAAATTTTGTCCTGAGTTTAGAAATACCCAATGTTTACATCTTCTTTGCTTTTTTTGTAAGTTATAGGGCCATAAATACAAGTAGCACTTTGCTATTTGCAAACCACTTTTTTTTCAAAATTAGCGCTAGTTACATTAGAACACTAATATCTTTCAGGAATCCCTGAATATCCATTGACATGTACATATTTTTTTTTAGTAGACAACCCAAAGTATTGATCTAGGCCAATTTTGGTATATTTCATGCCACCATTTCACCGCCAAATGCGATCAAATAAAAAAAATCGTTCACTTTTTCACAATTTTTTTCACAAACTTTAGGTTTCTCACTGAAATTATTTACAAATAGTTTGTGCAATTATGGCACAAATGGTTGTAAATTCTTCTCTGTGATCCCCTTTGTTCAGAAATAGCAGACTTATATGGCTTTGGTGTTGCTTTTTGGTAATTAGAATGCCACTAAATGCCACTGCGCACCACACGTGTATTATGCCCAGCAGTGAAGGGGTTAATTAGGGAGCATGTAGGGAGCTTGTAGGGTTAATTTTAGCTTTAGTGTAGTGTAGTAGACAACCCCAAGTATTGATCTAGGCCCATTTTGGTATATTTCATGCCACCATTTCACCGCCAAATGCGATCAAATTAAAAAAAACGTAAAATTTTTCACAATTTTAGGTTTCTCACTGAAATCATTTACAAACAGCTTGTGCAGTTATGGCACAAATGGTTGTAAATGCTTCTCTGGGATCCCCTTTGTTCAGAAATAGCAGACATATATGGCTTTGGCGTTGCTTTTTGGTATTTAGAAGGCCGCTAAATGCCGCTGCGCATCACACGTGTATTATGGCTAGCAGTGAAGGGGTTAATTAGGTAGCTTGTAGGGAGCTTGCAGGGTTAATATTAGATTTAGTGTAGAGCTCAGCCTCCCACCTAAAACATCAGACCCCCTGATCCCTCCCAAACAGCTCTCTTCCCTCCCCCACCCCACAATTGTCCCCGCCATCTTAAGTACTGGCAGAAAGTCTGCCAGTACTAAAATAAAAGCTATATATATTTTTTTTTAATGATTTTTTTAAGCATATTTACATATGCTGCTGTGTACTATCCCCCCTTAGCCCCCAACCTCACTGATCCCCCCCCCCCCCCCAAACAGCTCTATCCCCTCCCACTCTAACTTAATGGGCGCCATCTTGGGTACTGGCAGCTGTCTGCCAGTACCCAGTTTAGAAGAAAAAAATGGTTTGTTTTTTTAATTTGTTGAAATTTTCTGTAGTGTAGCTTCCCCACACACAAACCAACCCCCCCACCCCTCCACGATCGCTTTTTGTGCTTTTGCACAAACAAGATTAGGCAGGTTTTATGAAATGATTTTCCGTAGTGTAGCGGTTCCCACCCGCTCCCGCCCAGTGCACGCGCCCGCCCGCGACCCTCCGTGCACGCGCGCGCCCGTGCGCGCCCCCGACGGTCCCGCCCCCGATCCCGCCCCCCGTGACATCACGCGGCACACCGATGGCCGCCCACCCGCCTCCCAATTCGGCTCCCACCTACCAACGATACCGGCCATCGATGTCCGGTGCAGAGAGGGCCACAGAGTGGCTCTCTCTGCATCGGATGGCCATGTGAGGTTATTGCAGGATGCCTCCATATCGAGGCATCACTGCAATAACCGGAAAGCAGCTGGAAGCGAGCAGGATCGCTTCCAGCTGCTTTCCACACCGAGGACGTGCAGGGTACGTCCTCAGGCGTTAACTGCCTTTTTTTTGAGGACGTACCCTGCACGTCCTCGGTCATTAAGGGGTTAAGGGGTTAAAATTACTATAGCTGAATTATGAAAGAAAAATTTCGGGTTTCATGTCCCTTTAAGATTGTTGTCTGATAATCTGTTGGTTATGAAAAATTGGAGAATGGGTAACAAAGGGATTATCTATCTTTTTAAGAAGTAAAACTTCTGAAGTAGACTGCCCCTTTAAATGTAAATGAATGTAGTAAGCATAGGAGCCGGCCCATTTTTGGTTCAGTACCTGGGTAGCGCTTGCTGATTGTTGGCTACATTTACAGATATATATATATATATATATATATATATATATATATATATATATATATAGATATATATATATATATATAGATATATAAACACATAAATACATATGTACGCATTGGAGTCCTTTGCAGTTAAGTAGATGAAACATGTTAAATCATATTTATGCAAAATTCGTATTTAATAAAGGTTTTAACCATGTATTTACTGTACATTTTTCACATTCCAATATTTTGCACATAGCAGAATATGCTCTAAGTATGTTTAAATATATATTCCTTTATATATTTGTTTTTATATATATATATATATATATATATATATATATATCTGTATATATCTATACCTAAATATAATCACGTGTATGTGTATATATACAGTATATAAATGAATAGAAGTAAAGTTCTCCCAAGGCAAAGTTAAAAAATCCAACATTTTATTATAATCCACATAGGATAAAAGTAACCCATGGGGGTCCCAAAAAGCACATAAAAACACAAATGTATTTGGCTGACATGTTTCGACTTGTTGCCGTAATCATAGCTGATTCAATACATTTGTGTCATTCATTTAAAAGCACACCTTCTGTTTCATTGGTTGTAAAAACTACCAATGCCTGGGTTCAATTTCTGGTTCTCGTTTTGATCGCTTATTCTCTTGCGCTAGTAGTGATTTAACTTTATATGAACCTAAAGCATACTGTACCACTAAACTCTCCCATATGAATTTACACATGGCACATAATAATAAAAAGTTATCATTATCTTGATTTGTTTATACTTAGGTAGATTTATGTATATGTATATATATATATATATATATATATATATATATATATATATATATATATGTATATATATATATATATATATATATATATATATATATTTATATATATATATATTGTATATATATATATATATAGAGAGAGAGAGAGAGAGAGAGAGAGAGAGAGAGAGAGCAATCCCTATAATAGGGGTACAAATGTGGGTATTCTATATGGTAGGCTAAGGATTGAACGTAATGTCAGAAAGGACTAGCAACATTAATATCAATATGCAACTGTTACACCTGGTATATATATCCTCTAAGAAGAGTCTTTTTTACTTTACTACCACTGTCACCACTGTGGGGCTATTTGCATCAAGGTTGCGGTTCTTCATTGTTGCTAAACTTTAGTTGTTAACCTAATTGGATATTGCAAACTAGAACCTGTATGGTATCAGTGTGTTGCATTCTTTCTCTCTAGCGGACACATATTAGTTGTCTAGCATTCCCTAGATTAAACATAGGGGTATTATAATCAAAAAGTTGATAAACATTGCATGAAGGAAAGGGTCTTGGTACACATTATATACATTATATGCATTGCATATTTCCAAATGCACACACATACATACAGTATATTCTGTACATATGTTAGTAAATTACAATCACCCCTTAATGACCACAGCACTTTTCCATTTTCTGTCCGTTTGGGACCAAGGCTATTTTTACATTTCTGCGGTGTTTGTGTTTAGCTGTAATTTTCCTCTTACTCATTTACTGTACCCACACATATTATATACCGTTTTTCTCGCCATTAAATGGACTTTCTAAAGATACCATTATTTTCATCATATCTTATAATGTACTATAAAAAAAATATAAAATATGAGGAAAAAATGGAAAAAAAAAAACACTTTTTCTAACTATGACCCCCAAAATCTGTTACACATCTACAACCACCAATAAACACCCATGCTAAATAGTTTCCAAATTTTGTCCTGAGTTTAGAAATACCCAATGTTTACATGATCTTTGCTTTTTTTGCAAGTTATAGGGCAATAAATACAAGTAGCACTTTGCTATTTCCAAACCACTTTTTTTCAAAATTAGCGCTAGTTACATTAGAACACTAATATCTTTCAGGAATCTCTGAATATCCATTGACATGTATATATTTTTTTTTAGTAGACATCCCAAAGTATTCATCTAGGCCCATTTTGGTATATTTCATGCCACCATTTCACCGCCAAATGCGATTAAATACAAAAAATCGTTCACTTTTTTACTAATTTTTTCACAAACTTTTGGTTTCTCACTGAAATTATTTACAAACAGCTTGTGCAATTATGGCTTAAATGGTTGTAAATTCTTCTCTTGGATCCCCTTTGTTCAGAAATAGCAGACATATATGGCTTTGGCGTTGCTTTTTAGTAATTAGAAGGCTGCTAAATGCCACTGCGCACTACACGTGTATTATGCCCAGCAGTGAAGGGGTTAATTATGGAGCATGTAGGGAGCTTTTAGGGATAATTTTAGCTTTAGTGTAGTGTAGTAGACAACCCCAAGTATTGATCTAGGCCAATTTTGGTATATTTCATGCCACCATTTCACCGCCAAATGCGATCAAATTAAAAAAAAAAACGTTACATTTTTCACAATTTTAGGTTTCTCACTGAAATCATTTACAAGCAGCTTGTGCAATTATGGCACAAATGGTTGTAAATGCTTCTCTGGGATCCCCTTTGTTCAGAAATAGCAGACATATATGGCTTTGGCATTGCTTTTTGGTAATTAGAAGGCCGCCAAATGCCGCTGCATTTCACACGTGTATTATGGCTAGCAGTGAAGGGGTTAATTATGTAGCTTGTAGGGAGCTTGCAGGGTTAATTTTATCTTTAGTGTAGAGCTCAGCCTCCCACCTGAAACATGAGACCCCCTGATCTCTCCCAAACAGCTCTCTTCCCTCCCCCACACCACAATTGTCCCCGCCATCTTAAGTACTGGCAGAAACTCTGCCAGTACTAAAATAAAAGCTATATTTGGGCTTTTTCTGTGGGTTTTTTTTAGCATATTTACATATGCTGCTGTGTAGGATCCCCCTTAGCTCCCAGCCTCACTGATCCCCCACCAAACAGCTCTCTAACCCTCCCCCTCTGCCTTAATGGGCACCATCTTGGGTACTGGCAGATAGATCCCTTAGCTGTTTATTAACAGCTTTTAAAACTTTTTATTTTTTTACTTTTTTACAGTAATTTTTCTGTAGTGTAGCGGTTCCCTCCTGCTCCCGCCCCTTGCACGCGCCCGCCCGCCGCCCCCCCCATGCACGCGCGCGCTCCCATGCGCGCTCCCGCCCATCCCGCTCCCGATCCCGCCCCCCTCCACTCCAATCGGCGCATCGATGGCCGCCCAACCGCCTCCCAGACTTGCTCCCACCCACCAACGATACCGGCCACCGATGTCCGGTGCAGAGAGGGCCACAGAGTGGCTCTCTCTGCATCGGATGGCCAAGGGGGGTTATTGCAGGATGCCTCCATATCGAGGCATCACTGCAATAACCGGAAAGCAGCTGGAAGCGAGCAGGATCGCTTCCAGCTGCTTTCCAGACCAAGGACGTACGCCACACGTCCTCGGTTATTAACTGTATTTTTTTTGAGGACATGTGGCGTACATCTTTGGTCATTAAGGGGTTAATACATTACTGCATCTTGTGCAAAGGATAATGTCATAATGTTATATGTGTAACATATTATTTACCTTTTCTTGTAACAAGTTGTGTTGTATTTTTCTTATTTAGTTACATACATATATTGCATTACATGTCTTAAATGCATTCTCGATTCCGTTCAAAGATTCTAGTCCAAAGAAGACTAACAACTTCTATGTCAAAAAGGAACAGGCATCATAGGGTGTTTGGGCCCAAGTCAGAGAATGATTCAAATCTCAATTGCAAAAAATGTCTGCAATGGTTACTTCCAATAATTTATCAAATCATACTCTGAGTTGAGCCCCCTAGGCACCCTGGTCTGGAGTCTAAAAACCCAGAACATTTCTCGTTTACCTAGAATTTTGTCTCTATCTCCACCTCTTGTTGGATTCTTGATCCATTCTATAGCTTGCCACCTCAAAGTAATGCTACTCTTATTGTGTGTGTTTTTGAAATGTTTAACCAGAGGAGTAGTAGCCTCACCTATCTTGATTGTGGACAGGTGATTTCTGATCCTTGTATTTACATCTTTCGTCGTGAGGCCTACATATTGCAAACGACACTGAATGCATGTTAAGAGGTATATGACAAAGGAGGATGTACAATTGAGACAAGAAGTAATGTTAAAGTCTTCTCCCGTAACTTCTGAGTGAAATTTATCAGAAAATATACAGAATTCACAAGGTCTGCACCTTCTTTTCCCACACTTGTACATCCCCCTATGTCTGAGCCAAGAACCTTGTGCCATAGGTGTTAGAGTAGACAGTTCTGAAGGAGACAAGTAGTTCCCTATCGTTCTGCTCTTCCTATAGGAGCAGCATAACCCCTCTAAACACATTCAGTTAGTTTATCACCTGCTGCTAGCAATTGGAAATGTTTTTTACTACTCTACAGATATCATTGTATTCTTCACTGAATTCTGTGAAAAAGGTGACTTGGTCTTGAGATTTCCTATCCTTACCTTTCCTGACCTCTTTAGAACCTCTCAGTAAAAAACGTATGTCCAATTTGTCTACTTGAGATTGTGCCCTGTCTAACACATTCTTCGAATACCCTCTCAATTGTAGTCTGTTTTTCATATCTTTACTTTGTTTCATGTATGTGACTTCCTCTGTACAATTTATTTTTACTCTAATCAGTTGTCCCTTTGCAACCGCAAATGGTACGTGGTTAGGGTGGCAGCTTTTGGCATGAAGAAGTGTATTTTTGGAGATGGGTTTTCTGTATAAATCACTTATAATCTGCCCATTTCCCATGGCTGTAAGTGTAAGATCCAAATAATTGATGGGTGTATCCTGTTTCTCAAAGGTAAAACGTAAACCCACTGTATTGTTATTCAGGTCTTGTATGAACTCCTCTATAGACTCAATGTTTCCCTGCCAGATTAAAAGCAGATAATCTGGGGGGCGTGTCTAAGATGCAGCCACAATCGGACGCTTTATTTTAGAGCTCCGACATCAAGCCATATAAATTGAAAAATATTGTGGTATATCTACGGCTTTTTGCTTGTTATCTTTGTTTGCCTTCAGGGGAACCGGCCCTGATCCAGGAGATACCACTTGAAGCTGTAGCAGAAGAGCATAATAGATTTACTAGAGTCGGAGGGTTGCGGCCTATCTCACAACACCATCTCCCCCCCCCCCCCCCCGGTTCCAGGATCAACCGGGTGTAGCAGTGTTCATCTGCTGGAAGCACAGGTACACACTACAAACAGACTGAGCTATGAAGAACTCGGATACTATACTGCTAACGCTTTTATCTAAACTGAGTGATTCACTTGATGACAAATTTGCTCGTTGTCTCGGCACATCGCTGAAAGCACTGGTGCATGTAATGTCTCAGAGGGCGACCCACAGGTCTGTACCCTGCAAACAGAGTATCAGAAGCCTGGAAGCATGCACAAGCCGACTGCAGTAGCAGGCAAAGCACCGGTGGTAATAGGCAATTCGGAAGTCCTCAAGATGGCTAGTTACGGGGGTGCCGTCCTAGTTGCTCCACCTCAAGTGTCGGGTGAGGAGGCAGCTGCACACACCAAGAGACCGGGAAGCCGTGAATCAACTCCAAGATATCAGCCCCTTGTGGAGCCCAAGTACACCCCTGCACAGACACGAATGGTCATGAGAGAATGGGACCGTTTCCACAAATCTCCTCTTCAGTCCCTTTGCTCAAGCCTGTTTGGGTACAGATCGCAGCAAGAGCCACGATGCTTCCATAGTGGCCAAAAGACTTTAAGGACTGGAGTGGGGTAATTGTGTCCCAGATGATGAAACATTGTGCAGTATATTATTGTGGCCAGTATCAGGCTTACTTAGCAGCTTTCGGATGGAGTTCAGGTGACTTGGCTTCCCCACATTTAAATAACTGTTTCGCAATAGCTACATGAAAATCTAATGTGGTTGACGCCAGACTTTTAATGTTACTCGCACTTTCATGTTATTATCATGTATATTTTTATTGTTCAGTTTATAGTTACATACAAATGTGGTGTGGGCACTCGTGCTATCCCTGTCTAGCAAACTTATACATGGATGATGTAATTTTCTTTTCAAGGGAGTTATAGCTAATCCAATGATTTCCGGTCTGTTCTCGGGTGGGACTAGATCCCTTTCAATAGATATTCTCATATGGATCCTTTTGTACTACTTTTATTTATTTAGGATATAGGTTCCATATTCTAGTGTATTCCTTTGCTGGTGGGGCCCGCCGTCAGCGGCCGAGACGGTGGGTCTTAACTGGTTTAGTGTCAGAGATGCCCAACAAGTAAATATTTTGATTGGGGGTTGGATTGCCCTCGGGGACAAGGCCCTCTCGTGGCTTTCTATTTGTAATAACTCCCAGTTTTTTTAGTCCCAATTTTTAATTATGCGAATGAAGAGGATGGTTTAGTCATGTCCTTTGGTGACTTCAAAGTGCTATGTAGCACTGGTCGTTTAGTGTTTATGACCCTACCACATAGATATAAGTATATATGGATTTTCTTATAGTAAACCCAACATATATCTTTGGCTCTGAACTTTGCGAGTGACCTACCTTTCTTTTATTTCCACTAGACCTCCCATCATATTAGACAGGCCTCATTATATAAAAGTATTCTCATCTGGGCATTCAGATTCATTCTCTCTGTCCACTTTTCATCCTTAGTTATCCCATACATACAGTACCTACTTAACCCTATTTGTCAGTATTACTTTACTATTTTACTTAATATACCATTTAGAGTTACATAAACTATAGTAAAGTATTATACCTCTCATTCAAGATAGTCTATTATTAATCTAAGTAGTTCAATTTAAAATATCATGCTATTGGGCAGTATACCCTGATAAAGAGGTATCATAATAATCTTAATAAAAATAATAAAAATCTAAGGTTTTCTTATAAGAGCAGTAATATATAAGGATCTGTTACATTAGAACCTTGGTATGACATGTGTACTCACCAAATAGTTAGTTTAATTATTTTCAATGTTTAGATATGACTTTAGCTAATTGTTGTTGGGCAATTTTATGGAGTTGTGTCTGTGAAGAGAGATTGGGGACTTGTGTAGACACTCTAATATTGTTTTTTTTTTTTCTCTTTTTTTTTTCCAAAAGATCTGTTGTCATATTGTTGAAAGAGCATACATGTCATTGCATTATGAATATTGTATCGCCTAATACCTTAATAAAAAACTTTGATTTAAAAAAAAAAAAAAGCAGATAATCTATATATCACCTGTAAAAGGCAATATTCTCTTTATGGGCACTTCTATCTCCATAGATGTGGGACAGCTCCCGCCAACCCATAAACAGGTTGGTGTAGAAGGGTGCAAATTTTGCCCCCATAGCTGTCCCACATCTCTGGAGATAGAAATTACCCTTGAACCTGAAATAATTGTGTGTGAGAATGAACCTTGTGACTTTTAATACATAAGCCACAAAATCCGTTAAAAATTTAGAAACATTTTGGAGAAAGAAGGCCAAAGCTTTTAGACCTTCCCCATGTGGAATAGACAAATAAAGCACGACCACGTCCACTGTCAGCAAAACATATTGGTTCTTATCCCATGAAATTAATTAGATATTTTGTGTCTTTTAGATAACTTTGTAGGGAGACAACAAAGGCCTGCAATATGGCATCTAGCCACTGGGACAGGTGCTCAAAAAGAGAACCTATCACACTCACTAATCTACATAAATATAAATAAATCAATATAATAATAACTTTTTTTAATTTTTTATGTGCCATGTGTAAAGTCATATGGGTGGTTTAGTGGCACAGTATGTTTTCGGTTCGTATAAAGTTAAATCACTACTAGTGCAAGAGAATAAGAGGTTAAACTGAGACATAGAAATTAAACACATGCATTGGTAGTTTTTACAACCAATGAAAAAAAAGGTGTGCTTTTAAATAAGTGACACAAATGTATTTAATCAGCTATGATTACAGCAACAATGCATTTGTGCTTTTATGTGCTTTTTGGGACCCCCATGGGTTAATTTTATCCTATGTGGCTTATAATAAAAATTTGGATTTTTTAACTTTGCCTTGGGAGAACTTTACTTCTATTCATTTGACATTGGACCAGGGACCTAAGGCAAAGGGAAGATCGCCATTCCTCCACTCTTGTCAGGGTGCCAGAAATCAGACTGAGACGAGAAGTGCAAAAATAATCACACCTTTATTAATAACAAAAAATAATAAAAAGTCCACAAGTAAAATAACTAGCCAGAAGTCAAAGCCAGAGATGGTAATCAGACGAGCCGAGGCAGGAGTCAAAGCGAGTAGTCAGACGAGCCGGAGTCGGGAACAAGGAGAACAGCAGAGTCAGGAACAAGCCAGGGATCAGGAACCAGGAGGGACGTCAGACAGCCAGGTAATGCACAGGAACTCACAAACAGGTCTGAGACAACGCAAGGGCAAATCATACTGAACAGAGGCCCTTTAAATAATAAGTGATGACATCACAATTCTGAGGCTTCAACCTGTCTCACACGGATGATGTACACCAGTCTGGCCTTAAAAGGGCATGCAGGAAATGAGCAGCTTCACACACACTCTGCACCAGACTCAGCAAGTGAGGTGAGTATAATGGCTGCCAGCAGCACATGGCAAACAAAGCAGGGAAAAAACCCTGACAGTACCCTCCCCTCAACGACTCCTCCCCCGCTGGAGGACAAAAGGCTTATTGGGGAAACAGGCATGGAAGGCACGGAGGAGGGTGGGAGAATGAACATCAGAGGAGGGAACCCATGAATGCTCCTCCGGACTGTAGCCCCTCTAGTAAACCAAATACTGTATGCGGACCCTGGACATACGAGAGTCAATAATGCTGCTGACTTCATATTCTTCATGGTTGACAACAGAGATAGGACGGGGACGAGGAAACACAGTGGAAAAATCGATTACAAACCAGTGGTTTCAAGAGGGAGACATGAAAAACATTGGAGATGTGCATTGCAGGAGGAAGGTCAAGAGCGTAGGCCAACAGGATTGACCCGTCTGAGTATTCGAAAAGGACCAACATAACAGGGAGCCAGTTTATTGGAAGGCACATGAAGGTTCAAGTTGCGGCAGCACATGGCAAACAAAGCAGGGAAAAAACCCTGAGAGTACCCTCCCCTCAATAAGCTTTTTGTCCTCCTGCGGGGGAGGGGTCGTTGAGGGGAGGGTACTGTCAGGGTTTTTTCCCTGCTTTGTTTGCCATGTGCTGCTGGCAGCCATTTTACTTACCTCTCTTGCTCAGTCTGGTGCAGAGTGTGTGATGCTGCTCATTTCCTGCACACCCTTTTATGGCCAGACTGAACAGCAGAGTCAGGAACAAGCCAGGGATACACAGGAACTCACAAACAGGTCTGAGACAACGCAAGGGCAAAGCATACTGAACAAAGGCCCTTTAAATAATAAGTGATGACATCACAATTCTGAGACTTCAACCTGTCTCACACGGATGATGTACACCAGTCTGGCCATAAGAGGGCATGCAGGAAATGAGCAGCATCACACACTCTGCACAAGACTCAGCAAGAGAGGTGAGTAAAATGGCTGCCAGCAGCACATGGCAAACAAAGCAGGGAAGAAACCCTGACAACTCTATACTACTGCAGATTTGTGCCGGAGCAAGTCTAAAGTGATTGGCTTGGACCGGACAGGTGCTCAGATACACTGACCCATACAGGAATTGGATGCCGCTACTAGCGGCAGCGTTTTTTGCAAGAACAGGAGACCCCAGTGAGACAGCTACTGAGAAGGCACAGGAAGAGCGGTGAGTGGGCGCAGCTATACGCTGTGTTGGGCACAGGCTGCTCTTAAGGTTCCACTCCCGCTGATTTTGGCGTGCGTCAGACAGATGCACAGCCGTATGAGCCGGGTAGCGTGGGTCCTACAAGGGGAAATTCCTGTTTGCTATTAAGCATTAATCACTTGCTCAGCTTGCATTATTACCTATGGATTAGCACTAAGTTTGTTATGTTCAAGATGCTCCGAAAGGGACTATAGAGGAAAGGATTACAGTTCTCGCTTGAGACTTTTAGTGTATGTGCAACTTTGTGAAACATTTACTTGAGTTGATATATATATATATATATATATATATATATATATATATATATATATATATATATATACAGTATATATATATGAGAGAGAGGGGTATATAATACCATCATCTATATGTAGAAATATGTATTTATGAATACATAGAACATATTATTGTGTGTAAAAAAAAATTGTAATAAGAAATATTTATATTTTCATGTCGGGTTAGCACACTTTAGAATATGGGATTGGATTTGTGTGCAAATTTTTTTACACTTTTTTTCTCCATTGACTTTTAGGGGAGAAAAGGTTATTGTGTGCGCAATATTTTAAGCGCGAGAGCAATAACTTTTTACTTTCAACTCATAATTAAAGAGCAGCCTGACTTGCACAAAAAAAAGTTTACTTTTATAGCAATTAGCAGTCTAGCAAAAGCATGAAATAGCGCTCCACACGTAATCTGGCCCTTAGTAGGAAAAACATGATATATTTTCTAAGGTGTAAAGTTTACCATATATTTCAAGTTAGCATGATGTCAAAATGTGCCTATCATGGCCCAAATTATAAGTGGAGCACAACAATATTAGTGCTATTGTGCACTCTCATTGCTTGTGCTCAACCAATAGTGCTTTTATTTTTGAGTTGAAAGTGATATATTAGAGCATGATAATTTTATTTATCTTTCCAAACTTTTATTTTTTCCCATAAACTCCCTGACTTGTAACCACTTTATGAGTATTACAAGAGAGGATGGGGGCAAATACTTCTGCTGGCTATTAGAAGACATAGTACAGTACATTTTGTGCAGAGGATATAAGTATTAGTAGTTGGCTGTTCTTTTTGCATATCATTGTTGCCCTTTCTGATGCCTTATGCAATTATGATATTTGCATCTTTATGATTTATACCATGGTCTATTCTTTTAATTAGCACCATATTCCTCTCTTTCAAATGAGGGCTATTTACCCCTCAAATCAAAATAATGAGGAAAATAAAGTAAAACTATCCAGTGTCCAGTGGAAGAGGTCGTCACCAGTCTTTATGATAATCACTAACATCCTAGAGCATTGGTTCCCAAAGTTAGCAGTACTGCCCCCAGGGATTGGTGGTATTACAAAGGAGACAATAAAAGGCACAAGAGGTAAAAGGGGTAACTTGGCGATAGTAGGCAAGGAGTGGAAGAAGATGCTAGAGACTCTCCAAAATGCATTTGTATTTTTACCATAAAAGTCTAAAGCAAAATGACATTATTGCTGTGGGCTCAATATACTAAACAATGGAAGCTGCTTTTGAGTCCTTGCAGGGTAGCATCATTCATAGGAGCCTGCTTTCCCCAATGTAAGATCTGTTGGAAATAAACCATTGACAGATGGTGATTGACAGGCCCTGCTCTAAGGTGGCAGCATTGCACCTCGAAGTCCTCATATAATGGTACATGTGGAACAGTAGACTAGATTATCCACTGCCCATTCATCATGAAGGTGGGTGGGTGGGCGGACAGCTTCCTAAGTAAGGAACCTTGTCTGTCCACCTCCTAGTACATGGGGCCCTATGTTGTACTGCTCTTTGATTTCAAGGCTTTTTCTTTTATGATAATTTGGGTTTATCAGAAACTTTCTAACATGGATAGATATCTGGCACTTCTATGGAAGGCTTGCATTCTTTGCTTTATCTACAGTGTAGCAAAGTCATGTACTACATTACAATTTGCAGGGGTAAAACACATAGATTTGCAGGGTCTCTATTGCTAAAAGTACGTACTGAAACAAATTAGAACATAATTTTTGCACTATAATGGTCCTTTAACTGCATAGTTTGGAATGACTGTTTAGTAGTAGAGAACACAGCAAAGACATGTTGTGCCTATCTGTGTAGCTTCCCATACAGTCATCTATCAATTGTATTTCAGTCTTTTGCTAAATTGTATTTTGGGATCTTTAATGTGTTAGTCTGAGTTTTTTCTTAAGATGTACCATATAATAATCTTAGGTGGTGGAATTATATTGATAGCTTAGTGTCACGCTGACCTTAAATGTTTTATCCTTTGCACAGTTCATAAAACACAATGCCATTGCAAAACTTTTTGTAGTATTATAATAAATGAACATACTAAATAAGGGCTAGATTATGAGTAGAGCGCAAAAAAGAATTTGCAAAGTTGCGAACGCAGGATAGTATTCCCCCATTAGACTTTAATGGAAACTCATTTTGAACAAAAAAAAAATAACAGCCACCAACTTGTGTAAACACGAGCACAGGATTGCAATGAGATATATGTATGTATTTCTATAGATCTAATATATATCTATATGTACAGTATATCTGTATTTATATTTGTATATAATTACATATATACAAATATATATATATATATATATATATATATATATATATATATATATATATACATATGTATAGAAATACATGCATATATATTTATATACATAGATATATTTATACGTGTTCCTATAGATCCCTATGTAAAAGCACTTTTGGCACGTTTTTTTTTTTTTTAAATCATTTTTATTAGATGTAGTTTTGATGTGTTTTTTGACACTTTTTTAACTCGTTTAACAGTTAACCAGAGCTCTGAAGTCACTGTATTCATTCTAGGATAAATTGTGATTGTGCTCACGCATTCGCATTTACTTTCAACTTGTAATATGGGCAGAATTTAACTTGCGCACAAACGGCAACAAAAATCCGATATTGCTTGCTCCACTCGTAATCTAGCCCAAACTGTTAAAACGCTCTGAGCACATCTACACATAATTTCTGCAGCTGTTTTTAAATGGACAGACTCCCCACACCACTTATTTTACCTGGAAGAGTTCATTCTTACTTGTTACTGCAGTAGCTAAGATCTGCAATTGATATCTATTAGCAAAACCTGTATTGTTTAACAATATCTTATCTTACGCTTTCACAAAATAGGGAGAGATATAAAAGAATTTCATAGTTAAATTACAGGAAAAAGGGGTGGCAAAAAAAAATAATTAATGAATAAAGACTTAGGGGCCTATTTATCAAGCTATGTATGGAGTTTGATGCCCTGAAGGCTCGCCGGAAAAACCAAGTTATAAAGCAGCTGTCTAAAGACAGCTGCTCCATAACCTGTCCACCTGTTCTGACAGACATCGCCAGAAATCAACCCGATCAAAAACTATGGGGTCGATTGACACCCCCTGCTAGCGGCCGATTGGCCGCGAATCTGCAGGGGGCGGCATTGCACCAGCAGCTAACAAGAACTGCTGGTACAATGATAAATGCAGAGAGCGTATGCTGTTGACATTTATCGATGTGCAGCGGACATGATCCGCAAAATCGGATCATGTCCGCTCGCACAATGATAATTCTGCCCCTAAATGACTTTTTACTAGGCATAATTAAACATTTTGTTTTACAATCTCAAGGTGTTTATGTCTCTGTTAAGGAAAATGCCAGACAGTAAAATAAAAGAAATTTGGACAGGTTGAGCAGCATTAGAGCTGATGATAAGTTTACTTAGTAGATTAAAAGGAACATTTATTAGGTTTAGTTGAATTCAAAATGAAATGTCACAAGTGTTTTACATTTACAGTTGTTACTTTGCAAATTCTTTTAAAGTGATTGTATTAAGAAAGACAATGGCCTGAGGTAAACTCACTTTCGTAGCATCAGCATTGCAGAAACGGATAAGCAGTATTCACTAGAATTTTCAGGTTGTTAATTGAAGTAAAGTTCAAGAAATATTTGAAATCAACAGAAGCAGTAACATTATTGGTGTAGAGTAACCCAAGCTCCAATTTATACTGTATGACATAGAACTTAGCTTTGTTCTTTTTAAAAGTTTATGGCAGGTACTGTGAGAAATTTTATAAATTTGGAGGCAGAGGGAGGGGGTCTCAAAAAAATATGAAGGCAGAGATCTAAAAGTTAGTGTTCATCATATGGTCTCTGTTGGTTAAATGACCAGTAAATACAGGAGATTTGCATAATCAACAAATGTATGCTACCAAGACAATACAATAGCACTTAGGCCCTGATA
This sequence comes from Bombina bombina, assembly GCF_027579735.1. Taxonomy (NCBI): domain Eukaryota; kingdom Metazoa; phylum Chordata; class Amphibia; order Anura; family Bombinatoridae; genus Bombina; species Bombina bombina. The sequence continues at coordinate 1,036,896,611 of NC_069503.1, read as the reverse complement.
TCAAAACCTCTCTGCTTAGGTGAGATATTCTAAAATGATCCCCTAGAATTGCGAGATCCCTAGTGAAATTTTCAAAAGGCAGATTTTGCTTTACTTCTCCAAGGGACTTTTTAAAGTTTACTTTGCTAGATATGGGACACTAGTGGGGTAGAATAATCTGGTGGAAGTAAAAAGCATTAGTGGAAGGTAGTACAAAACTGATGAATTAGTATTTTGGTGGTGTCTTTTATGAGAGAAGAATGGATTTTTGAAATGCTTAATAGATGGTTGCTCTATAGATTATTAGGTTGTCATCAGTGAGGGAAAGTTTGCAGAATGATGGTCTAGAAGTGAGGAGTTGTAATACCTTATTTTTTTAATTATTTGCTATAAAATTTCAACCATTTTTTTCAAGCATTTTCGGTTTCCTGGAAAAACACTGAATGACAGCTACTGTATGCTGCTATATCCTTTCTTCATATTAGATGGAAAAATATGTAAAGGGGATTGGCAGGAAGGTGTCAAAAAAGGAGGAAATAGTATCCTAGATTAAAGGGACAGTAAACGTTGTGTCACTCTAAATGATTTTTGTATTACAACAGGTACAAGCAAGAGTTAATTGAAGCAAACTGTACAAACCAGTATAGCTGATGTTCAGGTGCAAGATCAGACAGACAAGAGACAAATACTGAAATGCCCACTTCAGGGCAAAGGACTGCAGTACCCACTTCTGAGAGAAGTCACCAGCAGCGTCCCTGCCTGACAGTAGCTTATGGGATCCTGACTGACATCTGTTTATTTTTCAAAGCAGCTAACGACAAATACAAAGAAATAGAACTACTACAAAGTTCTGCATGTCTTGCTAACAGCTTTCACATCCTACGTTTGGTTTCAGAGCTTGTTAACAACCACTGACCTCTTACAGGAACATGAAACCCACATATTTTATTGTGTGATTCAGCTAGAGCATGCATTTATTAAATAACTTTCCAATTTATTTCTACTGTCTAATTTGTTGTGCTTTATTTGTCTCCTTTGATGTAAAGTATGCCTAGGTAGACTCAGAAGCTGCTGATTGGTGGCTGCAAATTTATACCTCTTCTCGTTGGCTTTCAGCTAGCTGCCAGTAGTTCATTACTGCTCCTTCAAAAAATGGATACCATGAGAATGAAGCAAATTAGATAATACAAGTAAATTGAAAATTGTTAAACATTGTATGATTTATCTGAATCATAAAAGAAAAAGTTGTGGTTTCATGTCATTTTAAGCACATGTCCTAAAATTAGAATGCAGAACACAACAGAGAAAAACTATCAATGCATTTTTAAAGTTTTAAATGGGAAGGTTCTGTCAATTTGTTCACAATTTTGTTATTGGTTCCCATAATCTTGAGCAAAATTATTATTGATGCATAGTCAGTAATGATTGAGAACTAGGTCATAATACTGATGCCAAAAGGATCTTGCAATAAAAAATAGCATGTTCCTTTTTTACATTCATAAGCAAGCAAACCAATTTTACTCAACATGCAGCAATTGCACAGATGTTAAAACTTTTTTCCTTTTTTTTGGTGGTTAGAATTTCAAAATATGAGGTCCACCTAGCCATAGCTTCAACCATAACAATGTATGGCAGATATTTTGGAAGAAGAATTCCGAGATAAAGGATATGATATGACCCTTTTGAGACAAGCTAGAGATACAGTTAGAACTAGAAATAGAGAATCATTACTTAATAAGGAAACAGAGTGTGTTGCAAAAGGATCTAACATAAAAATGAACAAAGACCAGATTAGGTTTATTACCACTTACAACGAAGATCAAAAAAATCCTTAATAAAAACTTTCATTATTCAGATAGGACTTGTAATTTTAATCAACTTTCCAATTTACTTTTATCATTAAATTTGCTTTTTTTTCTCTTGGTTTTCTTAGTTGAAACTAAACCTAGACAGACTCATATGCTAATTTCTAAGTCCTTGAGGGCTGCCTCTTATCACATGCTTTTTAAATTGCTTTTCAACACAAAGAGACTGAAAGTACACGTGGGCCATATAGATAACACTGTGTTCAGGCACAGGGGGTTATTTAAGATTTAACACAAACCAATGCTAAACGCAAGTCAATAGATAATAAACAGTCACAGTCATGTGATCAGGGGGGCTGGAAGAAGGTTCTTAGATACAAGGTAATCACAGAGGTAAAAAGTATATTAATATAACTGTGTTGGTTATGCAAAACTGGGGAATTGGTAATAAAGGGATTATCTATCTTTTAAAACAATAAAAATTATATTGTAGATTGTCCTATTAAGGCTGACCCAATACTCAGAGAAGTAGTTGGGGATAAACCAGTTATTACATATAAAATAAATATGAATTTAAAAAATCATCTAGCAACCAGCAAGTTGAGACCAGCTACTGTTACCAAGGATGAGAGTTACCCCTTGAGTAATTGGTTAGATATACCTAATGGAACCTATAAATATAGGAACAATAAATGTAGTATGTGCAAATACATCCTTAGGGGGAATAGTTTTGGCAATTACAACAATACAAAACATTTTGAAATTAACTGTAGATGCACATGTGAATCCACCTATGTAGTTTACCTCTTGAAGTGTGGATGTAATTTAATTTACATAGGATGCACAAAACGAAAAATAAGAAAAAGATTTAGTGAACATCTTTACAATATAAAAAGAGGTCTACATAGTCATAGCATGTCTAATCATTTTAAAGTAGTACATGGGAAGTGTGAGAGGGGAATTTCAATTCAGGCGATAGATTGGATTCCTCCTAATATGGAAAATAGGCGAGAGACTCTATGGATAAAAAAAACCTAAATGTTTACATCTTAGGGGTCTTAACATAGATTTAGATGTACAAACCTTTGTAAAAGAATAGTTTTAGAATATCCTCAATAGGGTACATAAAGTTCCTTTCACTACCTGATTTTTCTTTTTGCAATGGTTTTCTGTTTAACCAACCAATCTTTTAATCTTTTAAAATATCTTTTGAAATATTACTTAATCAAATGTGAATACACATTTTGTTCTGCTTAATGCATTGACACAACAATGATTGTTCTCATTTTTTATTAGCTTTTATAATATAATGGTTATCTATTAATTCATATTCGGTACCTGTTTTAATTAAGGAATGAATTATGTTTTTTTATTAATGTTGTTTAGTTATGTCCTTATTAGAATGGTGGATTTCACGACCCCAGTCGCTTATGAATTGGGTGGCATATTAACTCTTAGGCTTATGGTCTCGTTTACCATCAATTTTAACTTGTATCAATTTTAGGATTGTATTATCCATTTTCCCTTTTGTGTGTATATATATATATATATATATATATATATATATATATATAACACATATCGATTTATGATGTTTAGATATGTGTATTATTTTTAAGAAATAAGATATATGTATTATTTTAATCACAGTTGTTGTTTTAGAAATAGATGCTTTATGGAGGTCAGGCTAACCTAACAAATAGAAAGAGCAAACAAGCTATATAAGCCATCTACTAGTATCTTTATCATTCACCGGAAGAAACACGTAGGATGCTTTTTGGCCAATTCCAGGTGTTGTAGCTGGATCTCAGAAGGAAAGCAGGCTGTTTGAACTTACAGAGACTGTTTGTAATAACAGAGGCAGTTTGTTCCGACATTACAGCTGGTGATCTCCGATCTAAAGACTACTACGGCCGCATACCTCTATGAGGAGGATTTTATATATGCCTATTTGATACATACTTCTTGTAAGTATGTTTTTATTGTGCATGTGATCTGGTGTTAATAAATTGCATTTGAATCGTGGGTTGCGCTGTCTATTTTTCAACCCTTTACAGATTGGTTTCCAGCTTGTTCGGGATGTACAAGTTTTGTATACAGCAGCACTGTCTCCACCAAAAGTATTAGCTCAGTACGGATTTTACCAAACGAGCTGAATATCATCTAGAATAACACTTGGACTATTGCAAGTACAGTATCACTATTTTATTGATACATTGTTTGATGAACAACAATTGTTATTATTTTATTCTATCCAGGTCTCCTGAGACCAACTCGTTTGCTCCTCACTAGTTATATAGAGGGGCTTTTCTATTATATATGTGATTATCTATGATTATTGGATATTACTCCTTTTTTAGCAACAATTAATTATTTATACACTAAGGCTTTCACAATTAGTGCTTCTTTTCTTTGTGTTTTGTGTTAGACATACTGATTTGCTGCCTTTACAATGGGTTGTGAATATTTAGGATATTTCAAGGTAAAATATCTTTCTTTTTTACATAGAGATGTTCAGGTGATATTTTTAGTCAGCTTTTTATAGCTATGCTGCATCACTTTCAAGTGTTTCAACATTTGGGTATTATGGCCCTTTAATGAATCCACTCCTATCTTAACTTTAATAACTCCATATACCAATATCTCACTACCAAAACACAATATAACCATAAAACAACATGTTCACTGCTTCCTTCACTAACCTGACCCTTGAGTGCTGCAATCACTCACCAAAAAGCAAATCCTCAAGCAAAATCAACCAAAAAGGAACGTTATGTAGCCCTGAGAGATACCTACTACACAGAATGAGACCCAGAGTTGCCATAATGGTCCAAACTGATAACCATCCAACACAAAAGCATTGCCTAAATGACCTCAACATCTCAAAGATCTTGTGATCCCCAAAGGCCTCACCCTTTTACTTTATTCATCAAATAAAGACTTCCCAAGTACCTAAATTAATCCCCCTGCATGACTCCCAATGCAACTTAACTCAAATTTACCACTAAAGATAACAGCAGTTTACAATGATGATGTTTTAATAAAATGTTCTCATTTATTAATTACATTTACGTATTCATATATTCTCTTTGATGTTAAATATGTCAATGATTATTTGGGAGTATAATAAGCTTTCATTGCTAACATACATGCACTAAGACTATCATTTATATTTTCCCAAAGACATATCAAAATATATAAATAATATCTGATTAAGTGATATATTAATTGTATATTGACAATTCTTTGACACGCTGAATTGTACCTTTTCCCATATGTTTAAAATCTGGGTTTTGATAAGGACATTTGACATAAAAATGTACTGATTTAGAAACCAATTTTTGTTTCATTCTAAGTGTGATTTGCATTATGAGACATTTTAAAATTTGTTTCTCTCTGCAGCTAACATTGCCTTTTAGCTAATATCTTCTTCTAGTCACTGCTTGCTAGAAACGTGTTCCATTTTGTTTCCATAAAACCTAGCATTTTGGTTTAGAAGCATACCATGGCATTTATGAGTGATACTGAAAACTGCCCTGCATCGAACACATAAACCAATTATCTATTACAGTCAACACTCATAATCATATTTAAGGCTACAAATAATGTTTTACTTACTGATATGCAAAATCATGGTTATTTGAGACTGGGTAAGTATTTTATAATTCTCTCAGAGCGAACAAAGTCTTTGAGATCTCATTACTTAGCAGTTGCAAAGCCTAACTTTACAGTGTTTAAAGGATGAGTCATAAGCCCAGCAACAAAAGACTGGAATGGGATTAGGCATCTCTCTATTTAAAGGTATGTTTTTTTATTTATCTAATTTCTCTCATTTATATTTAATTATGCACATTTGCACAGTATCTGGTGCATACCATTTGTCTAATGATATTAATTTATAACAAAAATATGTTCTTATCATGTTGCATAATTTTCATAATATGTTGTCTAGACATAATTGTCTAACATAATTGCAAACATAAATTAACATAGCGATAATTATATTTAAAGTATGTGTAAAGTCTAAATACAGGTAAAGAAAATATGTGATTTTAACTGTATTTTCTTTGTTTATTAATCCAGTAAACCACTGTATTTATTGCTATGTGATCTGAGCAGAAACAAAAAAATTAAACTTTGAAGAAAAAAAATCTATATTAAAAGCCAAGAATTGGCTCAAATATGGGTAAAAAATGCACATTAGAAGCTGCTTAGAAATTATTTTCTGAAGGTTCAGAATGTTCCTGCTGGGGTCCAATGCAAAGAGTTTACATGATGTGAATCTCAATGATCACCATGTGATAATGTATTTAGAATAATGTGATTGGAGTAGCCTTGTGAAAAGCTAAAACCCTGGGAAAACTTGTGCTAATCATATTGCTGCTTTTTTATGAAGATTTTTCCATTTTGATTTAACAACTATGGCGCCTATTTATCAAAGCGTCAACTGAAAATACTCTTAAATTCCGCTACATATTTGTTACGAGATTGATCCGCCGTAGTTATCAAAGCGTCAAGATCGGCAAATGTAGAAATTTGTGACGTAATATACGTGCCCGCAATCTCAATCCGACAAAGATCGATGCTTGCGTCATTACAGATGTTTCGAATTCAGATTTGACTCTATTTGAACCTTTTCCAAACATATCAAACATTTAACAGGTACGCTCACGTGTATTCCGACGCAGCGTATCTAATATTCAATCCGCCACCCTTGAGGTCGCAGATGCCATAGAACTCAATGGGAGTCTGAAAACACAGAAAGCTTATGCTGCAAGAGAATGAAGCATATTACATAATAAAAGTAAATTAGAAACTTTATTGAACTTGTATAACCTTTCTAAATCAAACAATATTATTGCTACACATTTGGTGCACTAGTAGTTATAGGGATAAAAATGAAAAATACACTACTACTTATGGATTATGTTACAATCTTGTCTCTCATTACAATATTTCTCCAAATTTATTGAGAAGTTTTTCCCCAAACTTGTCGCACTAATAGATATAGAGATAAAAATTAAATACAAAACATAATATAACTTCTTTTTTATTTATTTTTTAAAAATCTATTTGCACCATGTTTAATGTTTTCTAGACGCAAAGACAAATGTTACCAACACAAAGTTATTAAATAACATTTCCTTTCTGTCATGTTTTGCAATAGTGATACTCAACGTTATTCTTCAATTCACTCTGCAAATATTTTTAAATGAAGAATAGCAAGAGACTGAAAACAGTGGCATGCAAAATACATTGAAATGACTTTAAAATGGCATTCTACTTCACACAAAGGATAGCAAGAGACTGAAAATAGTGGCATGCAAAATACATTGAAATTATTTTAAAATTGCATCCTACTTTGTGCAGGTTCACCAGCTGTAATAAATGCAGGTGTATTGTTTGTGCAAATAACTAAATTACTTATGCACAGCACATTAGTATTTAGCTATGGATGAAATCATAACTCTGATTTTCTGTGTTTGGATTGCAGCGTCGTGGAGGCGTAAAAGGTCAGTGGATATTGTGTTTTCTGAATACCATATTACCACTGTTTTCAGTCTCTTGCTAACCTTTGTGTAAAGTAGAATGCCATTTTAAAGTCATTTCAATGTATTTTGCATGCCACTGTTTTCCATGGTGCTTGCAAAATACATTGAAATGACTTTAAAATGGCATTCTTAATCCCACAAAGGATAGCAAGAGATTTGAAACGGTTGCACAAATTATTGCATTTCCTAATATTCTACATTGCATTCTCTTTCTAAGTCATGTTTGGCAATGTTAATACAGCACATTATTCCTCTATTCAATTGTCAAATATTTTCCAACTAAGGATAGCAAGACAATCAAAACAGTTGCATACCAAGTACATGTAAATTACATTTAAAATGGCATTCTCAATCCCACAAAGGATAGCAAGAGATTTGAAACGGTTGCACATTAATTGCATTTCATAATGTTCTACATTGCATTCTCTTTCTAAGTTATGTTTGGCAATGTTAATACACCACATTGTTCTTTAATATGGTTTTCCAAAAACACCATAATCACTGACCTTTTAAGCCTCCACAACAATCCGTTGATTTCGATTCAATAGGGCTTCCATTGAGAGGCTATATGTCAAAATCAAGGACTCTCTCGAACCACTCACTGCAAGAACTAGGGCAATCCCTGGAATGGTAAAATTACTATCGGTCCTCTATTTTTTGGCAACTGGATCATTCCAGGCTGTGACAGGTCTAGGCGTAGGTATGAGCTAGGCAACCTTTTCACGTCATCTGAAGGTTGTCCTGAATTACTTGCACCAACGCCTAGTCCATCATGTCCACTTCCCCAATACACCTAAGGAGTGACATGCTGTCAAGCTCCAGTTTTATCATCTTGCTGGGTTGCCAAGAGTATTGGGGGCCATAGATTGTACTCATGTATTGGTGCAGCCTCCCAGGGGTAGAGAGGAGCCATACCAGGACAGGAAGCATAACCACTCGCTGAATATCCAAGTAATCTGTGACGCCAGGTTGAGGATATTGAGCGTACGCTCTGGACTCCCTGGTTCCAACCACTATTCCTTCGTCCTCCGAAATTCTGCAATCTACCATCAGTTCCAGGAGGGACAAATGCCAGAGGGAATCCTCATAGCTAAATATATCTTATATATAAACACATTATTATTATTATTATACTTTATTTATTAAGCGCCAACATATTCCGCAGCGCTGTCCATGGATACAATTCATTTAAATAAAACAATACAAGACTTGTAAGATACAGGACAAAATTTACAAACACATACAGGAGGGATTGAGGGCCCTATTCCCGTGGGAACTTACAATCTAGAAGGGTAGGAGGTTGAGAAACAGGAGGTGAGGACTGCAAGATTGAGAAGGATATTAATACAGAGTTAGATGAGGGAAATATTAGGTAAGTGAAATTAATTTATTATTGAGTTGGGTGGTAGGCTTCCCTGAACAGAAAAGTCTTCAGGGAGCATTTAAGGAAGACAGATTAGGGCAATACAGTAAACCACTGTATTTATTGCTATGTGATCTGAGCAGAAACAAAAAAATTAAACATTGAAGACAAAAAATCAATTTAAAAAGCCAAGAAATGGCTCAAATATGGGTAAAAAATCCACATTGCTTAGAAATTATTTTCTGAAGGTTCAGAATGTTCCTGCTGGGGTCCAATGCAAAGAGTTTACATGATGTGAATCTCAATGATCACCATGTGATAATGTATTTAGAATAATGTGATTGGAGTAGCCTTGTGAAAAGCTAAAACCCTGGGAAAACTTGTGCTAATCACATTGCTGCTTTTTTATGAAGATTTTTCCATTTGATTTAACAACTATGGGGCCTATTTCTAAAAGCATCAACTGAAAATACTCTTAAATTCCGCGTCATATTTGTTACGAGATTGATCCGCCGTAGTTATCAAAGCGTCAAGATCGGCAAATGTTGAAATTTGTGACGTAATATACATGCCCGCGATCTCAATCCGACAAAGATCGATGCTTGCGTCATTACAGATGTTTCGAATTCAGATTTGACTCTATTTGAACCTTTTCCAAATATATCAAACATTTAACAGGTACGCTCGCGTGTATTCCGATGCAGCGTATGTAATATTCAATCCGCCACCCTTGAGGTCGCAGATGCCATAGAACTCAATGGGAGTCTGAAAACACAGAAAGCTTATGCTGCAAGAGAATGAAGCATATTACATAATAAAAGTAAATTAGAAACTTTATTGAACTTGTATACCCTTTCTAAATCAAACAATATTATTGCTACACATTTGGTGCACTAGTAGTTATAGGGATAAAAATGAAAAATACACTACTACTTATGGATTATGTTACAATCTTGTCTCTCATTACAATATTTCTCCAAATTTATTGAGAAGTTTTTCCCCAAACTTGTCGCACTAATAGATATAGAGATAAAAATTAAATACAAAACATAATATAACTTCTTTTTTATTTATTTTTTAAAATCTATTTGCACCATGTTTAATGTTTTCTAGACGCAAAGACAAATGTTACCAACACAAAGTTATTAAATAACATTTCCTTTCTGTCATGTTTTTGCAATAGTGATACTCAACGTTATTCTTCAATTCACTCTGCAAATATTTTTAAATGAAGAATAGCAAGAGACTGAAAACAGTGGCATGCAAAATACATTGAAATGACTTTAAAATGGCATTCTACTTCACACAAAGGATAGCAAGAGACTGAAAATAGTGGCATGCAAAATACATTGAAATTATTTTAAAATTGCATTCTACTTTGTGCAGGTTCACCAGCTGTAATAAATGCAGGTGTATTGTTTGTGCAAATAACTAAATTACTTATGCACAGCACATTACTCTGATTTTCTGTGTTTGGATTGCAGCATCGTGGAGGCGTAAAAGGTCAGTGGATATGGTGTTTTCTGAATACCATATTACCACTGTTTTCAGTCTCTTGCTAACCTTTGTGTAAAGTAGAATGCCATTTTAAAGTCATTTCAATGTATTTTGCATGCCACTGTTTTCCTTTGTGCTTGCAAAATACATTGAAATGACTTTAAAATGGCATTCTTAATCCCACAAAGGATAGCAAGAGATTTGAAACGATTGCACAAATTATTGCATTTCCTAATATTCTACATTGCATTCTCTTTCTAAGTCATCTCTTTCTAAGTCATGTTTGGCAATGTTAATACAGCACATTATTCCTCTATTCAATTGTCAAAAAATTTCCAACTAAGGATAGCAAGACAATCAAAACAGTTGCATACCAAGTACATGTAAATTACATTTAAAATGGCATTCTCAATCCCACAAAGGATAGCAAGAGATTTGAAACGGTTGCACATTAATTGCATTTAATAATGTTTTACATTGCATTCTCTTTCTAAGTTATGTTTGGCAATGTTAATACACCACATTGTTCTTTAATATGGTTTTCCAAAAATACCATAATTACTGACCTTTTAAGCCTCCACAACAATCCGTTGATTTCGACTCAATAGGGCTTCCATTGAGAGGCTATATGTCAAAATCAAGGACTCTCTCGAACCACTCACTGCAAGAACTAGGGCAATCCCTGGAATGGTAAAATTACTATTGGTCCTCTATTTTTTGGCAACTGGATCATTCCAGGCTGTGACAGGTCTAGGCGTAGGTATGAGCCAGGCAACCTTTTCACGTCATCTGAAGGTTGTCCTGAATGACTTGCACCAACGCCTAGTCCATCATGTCCACTTCCCCAATACACCTAAGGAGTGACATGCTGTCAAGCTCCAGTTTTATCATCTTGCTGGGTTGCCAAGAGTATTGGGGGCCATAGATTGTACTCACGTATTGGTGCAGCCTCCCAGGGGTAGAGAGGAGCCATACCGGGACAGGAAGCATAACCACTCGCTGAATATCCAAGTAATCTGTGACGCCAGGTTGAGGATATTGAGCGTACGCTCTGGACTCCCTGGTTCCAACCACTATTCCTTCGTCCTCCGGAATTCTGCAATCTACCATCGGTTCCAGGAGGGACAAATGTCAGAGGGAATCCTCATAGGTAAATATCTCTTATATATTCACACATATGTATATTATATATTTTAGTCATTCTGATTGCTAATATCAATGCTCTATTTCTTTTATGCATTTGATTCTGGATATTCGTGTCTTCCATAGCTGTTCACACCCATCCACAACCCCAACGGAGTGGAAGATGTGCACTACAACGAGGCACACATCACCACCCGATCGGTGATTGAGCGCACCTTTGGCATATTGAAGAGCCGTTTCCGCTGCTTGGACATCTCCGGCAGGGTTCTTCAGTACGCCCCCTCCGAAGTCTCTATGATTTTCCTTATATGCTGTATGTTGCACAACATTGCCATTAAAATCCCTGATATAGATGCTCAATATCCTCAACCTGACGTCACAGATTACTTGGATATTCAGCGAGTGGTTATGCTTCCTGTCCCGGTATGGCTCATCTCTACCCCCTTGGATGTCCCTGAGTATGGTGAACCTTAACCTCAATTAGAGGAAAATGATGCTAGGGGAGTCCAAGCTCGAGCAGACTATATACAGGTGGTTTTTGGCTAATAATGTTGTTAGTACTGACAGTGCAACATACAGTATTTTTATTTCTTCATTATTAATTTACACTATTGTTTTTCTTCCAAAAGATGATATATTTTGGATTGTTTTTTTCAATAATTGCCATTTAAATATTGACAGAATGATATTGTATATCACTGTCTTGCCATTGATTGAAAGTGGTTCATTTTGTCTATCTTGCAATTGTTCAATGTACATTTTTTGAAAAACAGATCTTTAAATAAATATCTTCAAATAAAAAAAATGTTGGTGTACATTTGACTCTGTTTTTATTTTTAAAGTTATAGAAATACCCTTTTTACCTCTCTGTTTACCTTCTATCTAGGCTTCTGCAAACTGCCCCCTTATTTCAGTTCTTTTGACAGACTTGCATCAGTGCTCACTCCAGGGTTACTTCACGTGCATGAGCTCAATGTTATCTATATGAAACTTATGCCCTTAGTGCTCAAAATGATTTCAGATTAGAGGCAGTCTTCAAGGTCTAAGAAATTAGCATATGAACCTCCTAGGTTTAGCTTTCAACTAAGAATACCAAAAGAACAAATCCAAATTGGTGATAAAAGTAAATTGGAAAGTTGTTTAAAATTACATTCCCATAACAAAAACTTGTATTCATTCTGTTGCTATCATGTGTAAGCCAATAACTATATATATTAAATATAATCACTATGTTAATTTATGTTTGCAATTTTGTTGCACTGAGAATATCTAGCTCTGAGCCACATGGACGTGCATGTAAAATCGTTAACAATAAAAAAGTTATGTTTTAATTGAGGCATATATATATATATATATACATATATATATATATATATATATATATATATATATATATATATATATATATATATATATATATATACGATACTGGAGATGTTTGCAGAGGTTAAAGGGATATTCTTTTTTTTTTGAGTATTGCCATTGACTCAACAATATAAACAATTTGCAGACTGTTATCGAAACATACAATTAAAAACATAAGCAGCGTGGTGTCATAATATCACATATGCAATCATATAGCAATATATAAGGGCTTAAATGTGCAAACACTAAGCTATACAGAAAGCTAATGTTAGATCTGCAACTATTAGATCATTGTGGACAGCAGAAACTTTAGATTTTTGGTTTTATGATATAGAGTCTGCAGTGAAGCCTTCCAACTGGTACGCTGGGTCACTTTTGGGCCCTATTTATTTCAAAATAACTGTAGGGAAGACAACTGGAGTACAAGGGACCACTTTTGGGTCACAACAATAATAAAATTATCATAGTAATATATAACACAGAATATGTTCAAGTTATATTATTATTTTAGAGCAGTCAGAGGGGTGGAGATGTGAAATTAGGGTAAAGGGGTGGTCTAATCATTATGAAGCCTAACAATGTAGTGTTATGCTCTAAGAAAAAAAAATTAAACCTTGTCCGCATGGATAAACCATTTGGAGTCTAAAAGGTGAACTGCTGAGACCAATGTAATAGTGAATTCAAGTGACTTATGAGTGAAAATTCCCTTGTAATATATATCGTCTCAACTTGTGTTATCCTCCACATGTGGTAAAATGAACAACCTGATCTTCACCATCTTGGCTGCTGAGGGCAAAGTAGCAACTAGGAAGAAAAAGGTCAAAGTAATAGTGGGGGAGTAGGATGTTATGGGTAATGTAGCACAGACTGCATTGGCCAGTATACTATATAGTGCATATTCTAGTTAGTAGAGAATACAATTATCGATTACGTAGACTATACATAGATATTCAAGAGCCTCACCTGCTCTATTAATGTATAAATATATAATATATAGGGGAGCATGGCATAAGTGGGGCGATAGAATATGGGATAATCATCCACTCAGCACTACTGTGTAGCAGATCTAATATGTCTCCCATAGTCTTATATGTGTATATATTTAGAATAAAGGTCTAACATATGACTATAACTATAGGTTCAATTTAGCACTGCATCACTTAGAATATATATAAATACATAGCATTAACTGTCCCCAGCTACGTTCCCAGAGGACATTAAAATAACTAGAGAAAGGAAACGTTACTAACACAATTTGCACAAGAAAAAACATTGGCTAACACAAAATAACCATTAAGAATGGCATATATAATAGCTGTTGAGCAATCGACTATAACCTGGTTATGATATCTATATTAGTCCCGAGGACAAAATCATCCATAGCATAATTTTCATATGTAATTCTTAATAAAGGTCTAGTATATGGCTATAACACAATTTAGCACTGAATCCCTCAGAGTATATATACTGTATATATAAACAGTACTAATTGTCCCCAGCTACTAGAAATAAGGAAGTTACAAACACAATATACATAAGAAAAATAATGGCTACCTTGCAGTAACTATTAGGCATGACATATATGATAACTATTAAAAATTTAACTATAACCTGTTTATGATTTCTATATTAGTCCATAGGACAAAATCTTCCATAGCCTCATTAATTTATACCATGGAGTCATAACTTCTAATCTGCTTTCATGGAAGACCAGGGCAATGAACAAGTTGAAAAGAGCTTGGTCTTTGAAAGTTTGTTTTAGCTGCCATATCACGAATATTATTATCTAATGTGTTGTTTTCTCGTATGGATGGTGTATTCTGGGAACTCTTATTAGACAGGGCAGATTTTCCGTTTGTAGTTCCAGCAAATACCGTAGAAAGTAAATCAGCAGCTCCATCAACGTTCCCCGGTAAAAATGCGCAAACACAGTTCCCGGTATAGAAACGTATCAGCATAGAAGCGTACAGGTATGCGTCCATATTAGGATCCACTAAAGGAGATTCCACTTATCCAACCTCAGGGGTGCAACCCTGTATCGGCTGTGGTGTACTCGATGATACCAATGCATCCTGTCTAGATGTCTCCCACCTCTGTGAGCCCCCACCATCATTCATAGCAGCGAAGAGGGTATCCCCTCTCTCAATTGTGGCATTAGAACTATTAGGCAAATGTGGATCATCTTCCCCACCATAATCCACTGAGTATCCTCTCTTATCTGGCACATTAGTCACAACTGGATCCAGTTGTCTGTCTGTAGCATACCACTGAGTTATGGATAGTCTTGGAACCATGGCTACTAGTGAAAGCTCCATAGCGATAAACAGGTCATCTAGTGTCTACATGGCCACCATTATTATTGGTTCTACTGTGTTGCTGTTGTCAATAACAGAGTTAGTGGTAAAATGAGACACTGAGCTCTAGTGACTTTACCCAGTTTCCTGTGGGGGGACCTGCAGCCTAGACCTCAAGGTTCTCAGTATCTAATCGGATGTCTGCAGTAGCCTAGTTAGTGACTTATGAAACCAGCAGCCTTGTGGGCCTTGCCAAAGAGCATAGATTAGGATATCACTAAACCGGGTCCGGAGTTTCTCCAGGGTAATGTTAGGCAGGGTGTTACCTTTAGGATCACAAATAAAGGCTCCGATATTACCAAAACCTGCAATAGCTTTCTATAACTGATGAAAAACCCCGGAGCTTCTGAATTGTGCTTTGTCAGTCAGCTCCGCCCCCAAGGGATATTCTATTGAAAATAGAAGTTTAATGATTGTGATAGAGCATAAAATTTGAAGGAACTTTCTAAATAAATCCAATTAACATTTTTCTTTATTCTCTATTTAGATTGTTTTAAATGTACGATTAGGAGATGTTCTGTGTTTTGTTAAGCACATAGGTAGAACTTGATGATTAATTTTTAAATGTAGCCAAACAATCATCAAGCAATACACAGGTGATGATCCAAACCTGTGATTCCTTCTAAGCTTAAATTATTTAAAAAAAAAGATAATAATAGAAAGAATATTCAACAATAGGACAATTTTTAATTTATATAAAATGCATGGTCTATGTAAATGAGGAATCTTTTCTTTTGACTATACTATTCTTTGAGATACTATTAAATCACAGATTATATCAACGATCAATGTAATTTAACATTCTTGTTTAATACTGTGATATTCTTCAGTAATACCATTTTAACTTAATTATGGCATTGACTGTCCCTCTTACATGAGCACACATAACAATAATGTTTGATCTTGTTTTTGTTACCTGTGGAGGAGATCGAAGATGTTGGAGGGTGTCCCAAAGCCCTTCCTACCTCAGCTGAAATAAAAAATTTGAATATACAGAGTTAAAAATTTACAATTATATAAGAGCATTTTAATTAAACAAAATCTAACATTAAAAAACATACCTACCAAAAGTATGTATGTACAATATTAAAAATAATAAGATTAATTCACTCTCCAAATATGTCGCTACTTGCTATATTCACAATTATTCCTGCTCAGAATAATAATACATTTACACTATATACATATTGTGGTATAAACACAGAGATATGATAGACAACATTGTTTAGAACCAAAAAAGGAACTTAGGGACATGTAAATATGTTTGCAAAAGATTTCTGACATAACACACATATATATATAGCTTTAGAGAAATGTGCTTGTTCATGGACAGTAATGAAATGGTATAAATAAAGTTGGGAAAAACCTGAATAACCGCAACATCGATGACTGTTAGTACTTCACGCACATGTTTTTGACATTTTTTTTATTATAAATAAGGGGATCGTATGTGGATTCGCGTCAGCGATGTCTGGCGAGTGTATTGACGCCGGTGAATGCACTGAGATTAATGCTTCAATAAATATGCCCCTATATCTCTATTTTTGGTGTTTCTTGACTGTTCAAAAAAGTAGTTCTGGTGTGTGTTGTGCCAGATTGTTGTATGACATAATATTAGTCTGTTGTATTATTTTAAACTGATTCAACGGACAGATGTTTATTCAGAGCTCACGGCCAGATTGAATTTTAGACCAAGGGTGCCTATTGGTTGTAGAAGGCTTAGGTCAAGGATAAAATAATAAGAGATTATGTTGATCCTTTATCAGACTGCTACAAGGTCACTCCCTGTGACCTATTACTATCCTACAATGTTTTTACAAAGGTGACCTTATGTTACTAAATATTGGACCAAATGGCTCCCACCCTACACTGCTTGTATCACAAGGCTTCTTTACATTTTAAGTTGCATTGATTTTATTGATCTAACTTTTCCCAATATAACATCAGCTTACTTTTTTATGCTATCCTTAGCTTAACCCGTTAAGGACCCAGCATTTCAGACTAAGGGGACGATTTATAAATGTCTGTCAGACTTGATACGCTATAGCGTATCATGTCCGCCAGACATCGCTGAATGCCGACAGCATACGCTGTCAGCATTTATCATTGCACAAGCAGTTGTGGTGAACTGCTTTTACAATGCCACCCCCTGCTTAAAATTGCATGCTCTATCTGAATCATGAAAGAAAAAAAATCTGGTTTTAGTATCCCTTTAAGTACTGGCAGACAGTCTGCCAGTATACAGTTTTAGACCTTTTTTATTTTGTATTTTTTATTTTCTTCAGTGTAGGATTAACCCCTTACCTTCCTACCTCCCTGATCCCTCCCAAAAAGCTCTCTAACCCTTCCCCCTCTAACTAGTTTCTGCCATCTTAGGTACAGGCAACTTTTTTCTGGATCGTAGCAGAGGGAGGCCCAGGACAGCAGCGTAGTACAGGGTACTTTGCTAGTCGTTAATACACAATACAAACTCTTCTATATATAGTATGGTCTAAGATAGTCACATTGTACATATTAGGTAGAAAACATTTAAAGGGACATGAAACCCATAATTTTTCTCTCATTGTTCGGATAGAAAATACAATTTAAACAACATTTTAATGTATTTCTAGCATCGAATTTGCTTCATTCTCTTGGTATCTTTTACTGCAGAAACAGCAAAGCACATGGGTGAGCTAATAACATTAGGCATGTATGAGCAGACACCAAACAGCAACTCCTAAGCATAACTATGTTTTTCAACAAAGGATGCCAATGGAAGTAAACAGAAGTTGTTTAAAAATGCATGCTCCCTCTAAATCATGGGGTGGGAAAAATTGGGTTTCACGTCTCTTTAAACTAAACAATGAAGAGACATATTATGTCTCTTACCCTCTATGGAAAACCTGCAAACTTTTATATTTTCTCCATAACACATCTATTCTAATTATGAATATCCCGTTAATGTAAGAAGTTTCTATAAAGAATTACCTTTTTGGTGAACAGGGGCAAGTTCCAGTGGCAGGTAGGTTTGAAAGCAGTTAAGACAGTGACAAGCCAATGGTTTGATGTAGTAGAAATTAGTCCATTAAGGCAGGAACCAGAGGAGCAGGTAGGGAGAAGTCAAATTACTAGCCAGAGGTGAGACGGGAAATCAGTCCGAAATTAGATGAGGCACCAGGGGATAAATCAAAGAGCACAGGTCGAGAGCGTAGCCAGAGGTCAGGTAGCCAAAAAACAACAGGAAGATTAGGACTGGAAGAACACAGGCAGAAATAACTCCAGGAACAAAGGTAGCACAGTCTGAGAGAAGCCAAGTAGATTTAAAGGTTTAAGGATGGAGTCTTTGTGACGTAATCCAGGGTTTACCTGAGGACAGGTAGAAGGAAGCCCACCAAGGAAAGGTATATCAGACAGCCTCTTAGCGCCCACGCGCAAACCCTCCAAGCCAACAGGAGATAGCGCACCCTGTACAGAAGGAGCTGAACAACCATCAAAGGAAACCACAGAGCGAATAAACGTGCCCACGCTTAGTCTGGAAGAACCAGTAATGGAGAGCACTATTGTTCCTCTTCTGGTCACTACCCAGTTCATAGATAATGCACCTAGGCTCCTGCAGTGCACTCTATCCTTCTTCCCTGTGCTAACGGAATTGAGGTTATTGCTCCCGGCAACTTACAGCATCTCCTAAGGTGTCAGATTAGCCAACCTGGTCTTCCATAGCGCACTTTGTTAAGAGCAGCACCTCTCTCTGAGGACTCAGGTAAGGAATCCTGACGGTGTCTTTAGTAAAGGAAGATAAAATATATACGATCAAGCATAAGCAGTGAATGTGTTTGGCAGGAACAATCAAAGTAGATTATGACAACATCATAAGTTTGTAGTTCCATTTTAATATGAATATTAAGCTAAAATGAATATTGTATAAAATGTGATAGAATGGTAATATAAAAAAATAAACAGATTTCATCTACTAAACACGTTGAAATTTTTTATTGAAAGTTTCAAATAGTCTGAATTTTAAATACCAGTTTGACAAACTAAATAAACCTGAATTAAGCTGCTACTATCATTGGTAGATATCCAGTAATTGCTATCAAATTTCCAGCCTCAAAGTGTAGCCTTAACGGGCAGTAAACACCTTGATATTGCAATATAAAATGTTTAATTAATTAATAGTACCACAGCTTTGCAATATCTTATATAATTTATTTTATTTACTTTTCCTGTAAAAACTGAGGGTTTTCCAGTCCTAAAATCATAAGCCTAAAACTGCCATATTTCTGTCCCTAATTGGCTTTTAGCAGAGAAGATAAAATAAGTATGTTTTGCTAGAAAAATTACCATGTCTAGCGTTGTCTACTTCAGTAACAAACCTGGATTGGTTCCTCCAAACAAGGCAAGTGGTGAGTGGAGTTTGCCTATTGAAAAACAATTGCAGAAAACAAGATGTAAATTGCTCGCACTCACGTAATAAGTTAATTATTGCACAATTCAGAAAAATCTTGTAATTATGAGGTGATTAATGTTCCTTTACTAAAAATAAATTAGTATATGCAGTATATAAAGTGTGTGTTTAGAGGTCAGTGAAAAAGATCTATGAAATACAGCCTTAAAGGGACAGGAAACCCCAACATTTTCTTTCATGAGTTGGATGAGTTACTTCTATTATCAGATGTGTTTCATTATCTTGGTATCATTTGCTGAAGGAACAGCATTGCACTACTGACAGCTAGCTGAGCATATCTAGTTAGCCAATCACAAGAGACAAATGTGTGCAGGCACCAATCATCAGCTATCTCCTACTAGTATATGATATGCATGCATTCTTTTTCAACAAGGGATACCAAGAGAACAAAGCAAATTTGAAAATTTAAGTGAATTTAAAAGTATCTTAAAATGACATGCTTTATATGAATCATGCAAGTTTAATTTTGACTTTTCTATCCCTTTAAAAGACATCTGCTTCCATGGATTGGAGATATAAATGAATTGGCCAATATACCCAATTGTATTCATTATACTGCCTTATGTAGCTTTAAACCAAAAAGGGGCCTGGTAGTTGGAATAGCACTGTCCACATTCTCAGCTACACTTTGAAAATTTCTGCAAACTATTGGCTAAATTACGAGTGGTGTGCTAGCCATATGGGGTATTTCTCGTTTTTTTGCTCACAATCACCTAGATTACGAGTTTTGCACTAAAAAGGGTGCAAAACTAATGCCAAAAAAGTTGCGTTATTTCACCCTCCATATCGCTGCCATTACGAGTTACTGAAAAGTCTCCTTGTGTGTGCGATATGGTGGCGTTAAGCTCCATACTGCACAAAAGTCAAGGGCTGCTTTGACGTGCTCATGCATGCTTTCCCCCATAGACATCAATGGGGAGAGAGTGTTAGAAAAAAACTAACTATTAACCCCTAAACCTAACACCCCCTAACTTTAAATAAGAGAGAGAGCTGTTTGAGAGGGGTCAAGGAGGGATCAGAGTGTGGGATGTGTCAGGTGGGAGGCTGATCTCTACACTAAAGCTAAAATTAACCCTACAAGCTACCTAATTAACCCTTTCACTGCAGGGCATAATACAAGTGTGGTGCGCAGCGGCATTTAGCAGCCTTCTAATTACCAAAAAGCAATGCCAAAGCCATATATGTATGCTATTTCTGAACAAAGGGGATCCCAGAGAAGCATTTACAACCATTTGTGCCATAATTGCACAAGCTGTTTGTAAATAATTTCGGTGAGAAACTTAAAGTTTGTGAAAAGTTTGTGAAAAAAGTGAACAATTGTTCAATTTGATCACATTTGGCGGTGAAATGGTGGCATGAAATATACCACAATGGACCTAGATCAATACTTTGGGTTGTCTACTAAAAAAAAATATATATATGTCAATGGATATTCAGGGATTCCTGACAGACATCAGTGTTCCAATGTAACTATCGCTAATTTTGAAAAAAAAAGTGGTTTGGAAATAGCAAAGTGCTACTTGTACTTATTGCCCTATAACTTGGAAAAAAAAGAAAAGAAGATATAAACATTGTATATTTCTAAACTCAGGACAACATTAAGAAACTATTTACCATGGTTGTTTTTTGGTGGTTGTAGATGTGTAACAGATTTTGGGAGTCAAAGTTACAAAAAGTGTGTTTTTTTAATTTTTTCATCATATTTTATAAAATAAAATATAGTAAATTATAAGATATGATGAAAATAATGGTATCTTTAGAAAGTCCATTTAATGGTGAGAAAAACGGTATATAATATGTGTGGGTACAGTAAATGAGTAAGAGGAAAATTACAGCTAAACACAAACACAGCAGAAATGTAAAAATAGCCCTGGTCCTAAAAGTGAAGGTCAATTTCAATGAATTAGTGCCCGGTTTTTAATAATCTTATTAAAAACAAGAGCACTTTAATTCATCAAAATTGACATTTCACTCGTTTTCTTCAAAAACTTACCTTTTAATCCTGACAGCCGCTCCAGTGATTCCCCCGGGCGTCGGAAGCCTCTTCATACATCAGAAATGATGAATCTGGCTTCCTCCAATCACGGCTTTCCTTCTGGTGGAATCATGGCCTGAGGCAGCGCCGTGATTGGAGGAAGCCAGATTCGTCATTTTGGACCCGCGAAGAGGGCTTGCGACGTGTGGAGGAAGTGCTGCAGCGGCTGTCAGGAATAAAAGGTACGTTTTTGAAGAAAACAAGTGAAATGTCAATTTTGATTAATTAAAGTGCCCTTGTTTTTAATAGGATTATTAAAAAAACAGGCACTGATTCATCTAAATTGACTTTCACTTTAAGGGTAAGACAATTGAAAAATGTTCTTGTCCTTAAGGGGTTAAAATATTTTTATTAAGTCCCATCTGAATACACATAACTCCAACAAGCTTGTGAATGCATGAAACATTATTTTCGCTTGAAAAACATGAATGCTGTAACGCTAATATACACTTTTCAGCAGCGTATACCATAGGAAAATATTATTTTTGGGGTTGGCTAGGTAAATGAAAAGAATGAGAGTTTTACAGTGTAATAGGCATTTCTCTTACTCTCACTAGCACTGAGCTGCAATCCTTGTTTCCATTTATCCTACAACTTCTATACTCTTATGTTCACTAATGAGAGATTATCAATGTTGCTGCTCTGACATAGCCAAAAACATTGTTTTAACAGTAAGCATTAGGCTTGTGCATCCCAGAATATTCGTTGGCTGCACTATTAGGTATTCATTTTAAACTAAATGAATACTGAATATTTGTAGAACATTTACATTGGTTTGCATTAAACAAATGTAAATGTTATAAGCCACAGGTGAAAAGTTCACCTGTAGATTATATTTACCTGTAGTACACTGACCTAACCTGATCCTCTTCACAGAAGAAAACACATTTTGTCAGTCTTTTTTTATTTTCTTTAAATTTTACTGGTGCATTCATTTGGCTATTGGTTTCATTAAAATGAAACGAATATCAGTTTTTCATTACTTGTTTGCATTTGTAACTAAACAAATGCACATATTTAGTAAGCATATTAGGCAACTATGGTTTTGGATATTATTATGGGTCTGTTTGTTTAATAAAACCTGTTTAATAAATTATAATTAATCAATTGAGCAATTGGTTAAACTATTACAATCAGTGTATGACATGTAGCCTTGTAATTCTAAAATAATTATAATGTTTTTAAATTATTTTTTATATTTTATTTCTTTAATTTATCTCATAATCATGTTTAATCCTCCAAATGACATTAGTGACAATGTGAATAAAAAAGAAATATACAAACATGATATATTTGTGAGCACAGAGATTGTAATCTTCTATATTTGCTACAACGTAACCTTTATAATTCATCTTTTTTTGTCTCTTTAACATATTAATACATCAAATGGAGCTCATAGAAAAGACTGATAAAAGATTAAAGAAATGAAATGTCATAGAGCCATATGGAAAACATTTGTTAAAGTAAGCTATTGTGTTGTGTTCCAAAGAAATCTATATTTTATGAGCAACCAGTAAATGCTCATAAAGACAAAAATGGTCTTTGTAAGATTTACATGGAATATAGAAAATGTATTATTTTTCTCCAGGGACGTAGTGTTGAAATTGTAAATGTAATGTTTTTTATCCTGATTCAATGCACTTGAAACAAGATAAAATGCTTTTGTAGCAACCTAGAAAAGACAGTTCTTATCAGGAAAATAACCTCATAACAACTGTTCTCTTACGTATAATTCACCACAGAACAGAGGAATCGCTGAAGTGACACCAAAATACAAACTACACCTTGAGCAGAAAAGTGGAATGCTGGCTTAAGGACAGAAAACAAAGTGTCTTAGTAAATGGAGTTCATTCAGCAGAGGGGGCTGTTACTAGTGGTGTTCCTCAGGGGTCAGTTCTGGGGCCTGTTTTGTTTAACATATTTATCTGCGATATCAGCAAAGGGCTACAGGGGAAAGTATGTCTCTTTGCAGATGATACAAAAATTTGCAACAGAGTGGATGTTCCAGGGGGGGTAGACAAAATGAGAAGTGATATACAACAATTGGAGGATTGGACAAACGACTGGGATCTAAAGTTTAACACAGCAAAGTGTAAAATAATGCATTTAGGGAAGAAAAATCCAAATGTTAATTACAGACTCAATGACACTTTACTGACTGTTACAGACGAGGAACAGGACTTGGGAATTATTATTTCAGATGATTTAAAACTTAGTAAACAATGTAGTAATGCAGCGAGTAAGGCTAGCAGAATGCTTGGATGTATTGGTAGAGGTATTTGCAGCAGAAATAGTAAGGTTCTTATGCCACTTTATAGATCACTAGTTAGGCCTCATCTTGAGTATTGTGTGCAGTTCTGGAGGCCATATCTTCAGAAGGATATTAACAAACTTGAATCTGTGCAAAGGACGGCTACCAAAATGGTACATGGTCTAAAAAATAAAACTTACCAGGATAGGCTCAATGACCTAAATATGTATAGCTTAGAGGAGAGAAGGGAAAGAGGTGATATGATAGCAACTTTCAAGTACATTAAAGGGTTTAGTAAAACTGAGGCTGTGGGTATTTTACATAAAATGGAAAATTCAAGAACAAGGGGTCATGAGCTCAAGCTAAAGGGTAGTAGATTCAGGAGTAATTTGAGGAAGCACTTCTTTACAGAAAGAGTGATTGATTTATGGAATAAACTTCCTCAAGAGGTAGTAGCAACAAACACTGTGGGCGACTTTAAAAATGCATGGGACAAGCATAGGGCTATCCTACGAACTAGATAAGTTTATACTGTTAGGTAAGGTCGGGCAGACTTGCTGGGCCTATGGCTCTTATCTGCCGTCAATATCTATGTTTCTATGTTTCTATGTATCACTGTCTGGGTGGGTTTGCAGGTGACAATGATTTTTATTCACTAAAAATAAATAGAAGGCAGTAACAACAATTATTAAAGGGACAATAAACACTAAATAAATGCTAGATAAAATGAAGTATTCAAAGAAAAGATTATTCTGAGAATAACATGTAGATGTATTTTTTAAAGTTTCATTAGTTGTTCAAATATTGACAAAATGAGTCTAAATTTTTATTGTCTATAAATCAATGGCAGCTGCCATGTTGTAACTGTTTCCTTTTCTGCTGTTGCCAATTAGGGAGAGTTATAAATAGGTTACTAGAGTGTGCAGCCAATGGCTGTGTGGAATGTAACAGTGTTCTTCACTTCCATTTTTAACAGAAACTTAAAAGTTAGCAATTTCAGGATGGAATTACAAGAAAAGGGGACAAAATAAATAATAACAGTATATTGCAGAGGGTTTTTTATGTATACAATTTATCATTCTATATTACCATCTAAAAGTTTTTTATGTCCCTTTAAGGTACACAATTAATGATTTTCTAGTTCCAATATTCAGAGAAATTGAAACAAAAAAAATTAAAATGGACCTTTAATTGACCACTGCATGGGGTATAATTTTTGTTTCCAATTTTAATTTTAAATTTCAATACTTAAAGTGAAGGTAAACTTTCACGAATGAGTGCCTGGTTTTTAAAAATATTTCTAAAAACAGGGGCAGTTTCATTCATGAAAGTTTACATTTCCTTCTTGCAAGCTGGAGCAGCGATTCCCCTGCCTGCAGCTCGTCTCTTCTTATGTCAGCAATGACTAATCGGCTTCCTCCAATCACAGCGTTGCCTCAGGCAATGATTCCCCTGGGGGGAAAGCCGTGATTGGTGGATGCCATATTCGTCATTGCTGACGTAAGAAGAGACGAGCGGCAGGAGGGGGAATCGCTTCTCCGGCTTCAAGAAGAAAAGGTAAGCATTTTAACAAAACGGTGAAATGTAAACTTGAATGAAAGTGCCCCTGTTTTTAATAGTATTTTTAAAAACCGGGTACTCATTCTTGAAAGTTGACATTCACTTTAAAGGGAAACAAAACCCACATTTTTTTATTTCATGTTTCAGAAAAGCAGGAATTTAAGCATAGGAGCCAGCCCATTTTTGGTTCAGCACCTGGGTAGCGCTTGCTGATTGGTTGCTACATTTATATACCAATCAGCAAGTGCTACCCAGGTGCTGAACAAAAAATGGGACGGCCTCAATGCTTACATTCTTGATTTTTCAAATAAAGATAGCAAGAGAATGAAGAACATTTGATAATAGGAGTAAATTAGAAAGTTGTTTAAAACTGCCTGCTCTATTAAAAAAAAAAAAAAGAAAAAGAAAAAATGGGGTTTGTGTCCCTTTAATTATTTTTTTCCACCCAGTCTCCACCAACATGTAACTACATAACAGTTTATTCTGTCACCTAAAATATGAATGGACCACATCTTCTCAGACCACTAGGTTATAATATAAAATGGTGAATTCAAGTGCTATATTATAAAATAGCAAAATATTACATAAGATATTCATGAATATTTTAATCTACTTATTTTTTAACCCATTTATGACCACAGCACTTTGCCATTTTCTGTCCGTTTGGGACCAAGGCTATTTTTAAATTTTTGTGGTGTTTGTGTTTAGCTGTAATTTTCTTCTTACTCCTTTACTGTACCCACACATATTAAATACTCGTCATTAAACACTGATATCTTTCAGGGAACCCTGAATATCCCTTGATATGTATATATATATATATATATATATATATATTGATCTAGCCCCATTTTGGTATATTTCATGACACAATTTCACCGCCAAATGCCGTCAAATAAAAAAAAATCGTTCACTTTTTCACAAATTCTTTCACAAACTTTAGGTTTCTCACTGAAATTATTTACAAACCACTTATTCAATTATGGCATAAATGGTTGTAAATGCTTCTCTGGGATCCCCTTTGTTCAGAAATAGCAGACATATATGGCTTTGGCATTGCTTTTTGGTAATTAGAAGGTCGCTAAATGCCACTGCGCACCACACGTGTATTATGCCCAGCAGTGAAGGGGTTAATTAGGGAGCATGTAGGGAACTTCTAGGGTTAATTTTAGCTTTAGTGTAGTGTAGTAGACAACCCCAAGTATTGATCAAGGCCCATCTTGGTATATTTCATGCCACCATTTCACCGCCAAATTTGATCAAATAAAAAAAAAAACGTAAAATTTTTCATAATTTTAGGTTTCTCACTGAAATTATTTACAAACAGCTTGTGCAATTATTGCACAAATGGTTGTAAATGCTTCTCTGGGATCCCCTTTGTTCAGAAATAGCAGACATATATGGCTTTGGCGTTGCTTTTTGGTAATTAGAAGGCCGCTAAATGGCGCTGTGCACCACATGTGTATTATGCCCGGCAGTGCAGGGGTTAATTAGGGAGCTTGTAGGGAGCTTTTAGGGTTAATTTTAACTTTATTGTATTATAGTAGACAACCCAAAGTATTGATCTAGGCCCATTTTGCTATATTTCATGCCACCATTTCACCGCTAAATGCAATAAAATAAAAAAAAATGTTCACTTTTTCACAAACTTTTTCACAAACTAGGTTTCTCACTGAAATAATTTACAAACAGCTTGTGCAATTATGGCACAAATGGTTGCAAATGCTTCTCTGGGATCCCCTTTGTTCAGAAATAGCAGACATATATGGCTTTGGCATTGCTTTTTGGTAATTAGAAGGCCAATAAATGCATCACACGTGTATTATGGCTAGCAGTGAAGGGGTTAATTAGGTAGCTTGTAGGGAGCTTGCAGGGTTAATTTTAGCTTTAGTGTAGAGATCAGCCTCCCACCTGACATATCACACCCCCTGATCCCTCCCAAACAGCTCTCCCCCCCCCACCCCACAATTGTCCCTGCCATCTTAAGTACTGGTAGAAAGTCTGCCAGTACTAAAATAAAAGGTATCTTTTTTTAAGCATATTTACATATGCTGCTGTGTAGGATCCCCCTTAGCCCCCAACCTCCCTGATCCTCCCCCAAACAGCTCTCTAACCCTCCCCCTCTACCTTATTGGGAGCTATCTTGGGTACTGGCAGCTGTCTGCCAGTAACCAGTTTACAATAAAATAGATTTTTTTTTTATGTAGTGTAGCTTCCCCCCCCCAAAGACCAACCCCCCACCCCCTCCCAGATCCCTTAGATCATTTTTACATCCATTTCCCCTCCCCTTTCTCCCACTTTTTAACATAACATTTTTCTGTAGTGTTTCCACCCGCTCCCTCCCCGCGCACGCTCGCCGCCCCCATGCGAGTGCCCCTGGCAACCCCGCCCCTGATCCCGCCCCCCTCTTACTGGAAGAAGCCATCGATGGCCGCCCACCCGCCTACCACATCGGCTCACACCCACCAACGATTGAGGCCATCGATGTCTGGTGCAGAGAGGGCCACAGATTGTCTCTCTCTGCATCAGAGGGGTAAGAAAGGTTATTGCAGGATGCTTCGACATCGAGGCATCACTGCAATAACCGGAAAGCATCTGGAAGCGATCAGGATCGCTCCCACCGCTTTCCAAGACCAACGACGTATGGCGTACGTCCTCGGTCGTTAACTGTATTTTTTTTTAGGACGTACGCCGTCGGTCGTTAAGGGGTTAAAGGGATAGTCAAGTCCAAAAAAAACTTTCATGATTCAAATAGGGCATGTAATTTTAAACAAATTTGTAATTTTCTTTTATCACCATTTTTGCTTTGCTCTCTTGGTATTCTTAGTTGAAAGCTAAACCTAGGAGGTTCATAAGCTAATTTCTTAGACCTTGAAGGCCGCCTTTAAGCTGAATGCATTTTGACCACTAGAGGGCGTTAGTTCATGTTTTTCATATAGATAACATAGAGCTCATGCATGTGAATTTACTGAGTAGTGGGCACTGATTGGCTAAAATGCAAGTCTGTCAAATGAACTGAAATCAGGGGGCAGTCTGCAGAGGCTTAGCTACAAGGTAATTACAGAAGTAAAATGTGTATTATTATAACTGTGTTGGTTATGCAAAACTGGGGAATTGGTAATTAAGGGATTATCTATCTTTTAAAACAAATTCTGGTGTTGACTGTCCCTTTAAATAAGATTCTTCTGTGCACAAAAAAAAAAACCTGAAACAATCCCCCCCCCAACTTTTTTCCTCTATTGATTTGTAAATTCAACAACAAGGTTTTATACTTGATTTTCATATTAGTATCTGTGCATATTATTCTTTATAGTGTAGTCTTTTACATGCAGTTAAATGAAAAATTGTGTATACTGTCCCTTTAAGCAACTTTCATTTTACTTATATTATCAAATTTGCTTCATTATCTTGTTTTTCTTTGCTGAAGGAACAGCATTGCACTACTGCTAGCTAGCTGAACACATCTAATTAACCAATCACAAAAGACAAATGTGTGCAGGCACCAATCAGCAGCAGCTCCCACTAGTGTAGGATATGAGCGTATTTTTTTCAACAAGATATACCAAAAAAAATTAAGCACATTTGAAAACATAAGTGAATTTAAAAATGTCTTAAAATGACATGCTCTATCTGAATCACGCAAGATTAATTTTGACTTTCCTGTCCCTTTAAAGGGACAATACAGTATTTTATATACATGCACTACAAATTAATCACTGTATTGAAAAAGTTCTGCATACAAAATAAATGTTTTCAAATAACAAACTTTGCATTGTTTATAAGTACAGTAACACTTTTGCTTTTATCTTATTTTGTTTTCTCTGGCCAGTAAGGGATAAATATTTATGACCTGAGGAAATTATCAAACAATCACTGTGCAGCATTAAGAAGGCTTGGGTTTCTAAATTCCATGAAATGTGCTTTGACAGCTATGGGGGCAGTAAAAACAAACTACAATTTCCAGATTTAAATCACAGGAAAACCAGGCAAAATAAATGATAAAAGTAGATTGCAATTTTATTTCACTATGCATAATTAATAAAATGTTATGGATAATTACATTTTAAAATGTTCCCTACTTGTAACATTACCCACAGCAGTGGAAGGACTGTTAAAATAAATATGGTCATAGGAGCAGATAAATATATCCCAACCTTGGGACATCTATGAATTTTTACATTCTGACTCTATGTAACACAAACACATTTAAAGTGGGCATAACATATTATTTTTATACAAATCCCATTTTCCTTCTACAATTAAATATATTTAACCTAAACCATTATATTAAATATAGTAGTAATAGTCTTAAAGCCCGTGTACACAGGCCAAAATGTGTAAGGCCAGGTATGTTCCCCTCTCCCTTATGCCACCTCCCGACCCCCTCTCCCGATCTTCTTTACCTCATCCCCCCTCCCTCCGACCCCCTCCGTGCTGCTGTGAACATTTTTTTTTCTGTAGCGTAACAGTCCCACCCCCTCCCGCACCACTCCACGCAACCAAATATCGGCACCACCGCTGCCCGATGCAGAGAGGGACACAGAGTACCTCTGCAAAACTATTTCTGCACCTCCCCAATCGTGGGGCATGCAGAAATAGTGTGATGTCGCTACTTTTAGCAAGATAGCGGCAGTCTCTACTGCGCATGCGCATTGTCTCGTGCGAAGTCAACGGTCACAGGTATGTTCGTCTCTCGATGCAGTCTCTACTGCGCATGACTGCATCAGACAAACATACCTGGCCTTTTATAATATAGGATAACAGCATTTATCTTGAAATTCTGCTAATTTGTATTACTAACCACTTCATGAATTAGATTGTCTCTGGATATTTCAGCTTCCTGTAATTGTTTGCTGTGTTGTCACCATAGGTGAAGTGATATTGTGCATTTGTGGATAATGCAATACTACTTTATTTAATGGTCCATTAAACTTACCTTAGCCCTTTCACACTAGTTGGTGTTACCAAGTATTTTTGCAATATAGTTGTATAGGCTTTTATCTTTTCGTCTTCTTATAACTTACAATCTAGAATATCAGTAATTATGGTATACTGGGACTGCCTACCAAGCCAGCGTAGCACAGTGGTTTACACACTGGTTTAAGAAAATGTTATACATTTTTTGATTCTGAGTTAGATTTCAATGTGGAATAATACAATAATGTATTTATGTAGAAATAAGATTTTTTATAATATGTAATTATTTATATCAATGTATGGTGATGTTTGTTATATGTTTTTTAATATATTTTAATGCATTTTTTTAAGAGAAATATGATAGCTCATGTATGATATTCAGTATTTATTACAATATTTTCTTTCTCGTCTACTGACCAGACTTTCCAATTATTTGAAGACAGAAGAGTTAATAGGAGGAGGATCTGTGATAAAGAATAAGAAGAATAAGGAGAAAGATTGGATTATAAAACAGCCTGTGGAGGACTATGCAATATCCTTGAAAAAGCCGTCCATGACCGGTGAAATGTGCGTTGGATACTATTTGACTGTTGGGACTTTGATGTCACAAGGAGGGTCGGCTATTGTGATTCTTTTCACTTGTTTTCCTTGTGCCTGAGTAACATATGTTTAGATGAATAAATCATTTTAACCCATCCTGACTTTCCCCAGTCCATCTTTATTGGATATTTCATACATGAGCTTTTTTACTTAGAGCTAAGTTCTAGCTCTATAAATTGTGAGTAAACCTTTTTCACTTTTCTGGATTTGTATTATGTTAAAGGACGTCACTATGTATTTTTTTCCCCATTTTTTAAGGACTTTTACCACCGGACATGTGCAAATTATATATCCTTTCATAAGTGCTTTTTCACATGTTGTTTGATTTATTGTTATTGTGTTTTTTGTGATTTATCACAAGTTGACAGTTTCTATGTACCATGGTATACAGGGTTTGCTATTCTAACTGCTGAGAATTCATTGTACATTGTATGTGATCCATTTATACAATTTGCTCTATTAACAATTAGGGGCCTATCTATCAAGCTTTGTATGGAGCGTGATGCCCTGTGTTTCTGGCGAGTCTTCAGACTCGCCAGAAACACAAGTTATGGAGCAGCGGTCACAAAGACCGCTGCTCCATAACCCTGTCCGCCTGCTCTGAGCAGGCGGACAGGAATCGCTAGAAACCTCCCTCCTGCGGCCCATTGGCCGCGAGTCTGCAGGGGGCGGCGTTGCACCAGCAGCTCTTGTGAGCTGCTGGTGCAAAGCTGAATACCGAGAGAGCGTATTGCTCTCCGCATTCAGCAATGTCTTGCGGACCTGATCCACACTGTCGGATCAGTTCCGCAAGACATTTGATAATTCGGCCTCTTAGTCAAAAAAAGATCCTCAATAGCAGAATACAAAGCCCCAGAACGTAGCCAATAAATCAGCTTCGTTTACTATTTATTTTCAGGAACAGATTTATATGATGATATGATTTATATGATTGTCCTGTGCTCTTATATTATGTGTTTATTTTTTGTACAAGCTTTATTGGTAGTAAAAACAATAAATAGATTATAAAAAGACAAATATGTTATACAAATGAAGAGACACATTTG
This sequence comes from Bombina bombina, assembly GCF_027579735.1. NCBI lineage: Eukaryota > Metazoa > Chordata > Amphibia > Anura > Bombinatoridae > Bombina > Bombina bombina. Next base: position 1,036,864,697 of record NC_069503.1, on the reverse strand, counting down.
TATGATACGATCATAGTATTGCAAGTATTCTCATTGCACTAAACATGTGTACTCTAACAACATTAAGCCTAACCTATTCTTATGAACCTTCACAGAGTCAACAAAGTCCCTCTTACCAAAACATTAGCATAATTTAGTAAATAATGCCCACCATTAACTAAAATGTGTGCTCATTTCTTAAAATTCATGCCCAAGATTGACTAAATCATGCTCACAGACTACACATATTTTAATAAACATTTAATTAAAAGGTGCTTACAAATAAATTAAGCTTACACATACTTTAGTAAACTAAACCCACAAGCTACCTCAAACTCTGCAAGTGATGGTAAGTGGTCATGCTGTTTGCACAACGCTGCAACCTGGGGCAAATTCAAGTGGTCATGCTGTTTGGACAACGCTGCAACTTGTGGCATATGCAACAGGTGTCTGGAAAATTGCGTATCTATTGTGTACACTAATTCTTGACAGTTTTTCTAACATTTATGCCATTCATTGGCAAAATTATGGAGGCAGCTTTTTTGTGGGTCTTCTTAAAACAGCATGAGATTGGTGGTGATTTCACGCAGAAAACCATTGAATTGTTAAATCTTCTTATATGGTTAACACCTTGCGTGGAGATTATGACATGTAGTGACCTAACTCACTTAGCTTATTTCTTTCATGTGATTGGCAAGAGTCCATGAGCTAGTGACGTATGGGATATACAATCTTACTAGGAGGGGCAAAGTTTCCCAAACCTCAAAATGCCTATAAATACACCCCTCACCACACCCACAATTCAGTTTTACAAACTTTGCCTCCTATGGAGGTGGTGAAGCAAGTTTGTGCTAGATTTCTACGTTGATATGCGCTTCTCAGCATTTTGAAGCCTGATTAATCTCAGAGTACAGCAAATGTCAGAGGGATGTGAAGGGAGTATCACCTATTGAATGCTATGATTTCCCTAACGGGGGTCTATTTCATAGGTTCTCTGTTATCGGTCGTAGAGATTCATCTCCTACCTCCCTTTTCAGATTGACTATATACTCTCATATACCATTACCTCTACTGATAACTGTTTCAGTACTGGTTTGGCTGTCTGCTATATGTGGATGGGTGTCTTTTGGTAAGTATGTTTTTTATTACTTAAGACACCCCAGCTATGGTCTGGCACTTTATGCATTTATATAAAGTTCTAAATATATGTATTGTACTTATATTTGCCATGAGTCAGGTTCATGTATTTCCTTCTGCAGACTGTCAGTTTCATATTTGGGAATTTTTCATATAAATAAGACACAATCACACTAACATTCTAAAGGTGCTGTTTTCAGAAGGGTGATTATCTTTCCTTTATGTGGACAATGTGGGTGAGTTTGGTCACTACATTTCATAAGGTGTTAACCATGCAAGAAAATAAATAGAGAGGTGAAAAGTAAAATGCTTTTATTCACATTTTTGCATTTGGTATGCTCAGAAGCTGCTCATTGGTGGATGCACATAAATGCCTCTTGTTATTGGCTTACAGCTAGCTCCCTGTAGAGCATTATTGCTCCTTCAACAAAGGATATCAAGAGAAAAAAGCAAATTAGATCATAGAAGTACATTGGAAAGTTGTTTAAAATTGCATGAGCTATCTGAATCATAAAAGAACATTTTGTGTTTTTATGTTCCTTTAGATTACATAAGTGATTACTAAAATGTTTTATGTTTATACATGCACATTGTGTGGAAAAGGGCTAGAAAAAGTATATCTATTTTTTAAACAAATAACTAAAGTATCTTTAAGGTACATGACAAAGAGAATAGATTTCAACAAAATCTCAAGCATTTCTATCTGTGCCTAGGTGAGCACCACACCCCAATAATCCCTACTGATGCACTTTATGGCCTTTATAATTGTTTGCAAATATCATGCTGGCAACATAGTCACATACCAACCATTCCTTCTGTCTTTTCTATTTTAACCTACTTCAGTTATAACTTTCATAAAAAAATAAGTTACATAGGATCAATGTAAGCAATATTAGAGGCCATTGTGTTTGTTGTGCTTTAAAGGCATCAACAAGACTTATATTGATCAGCCACAACATTAAAACCACTGACAGGTGAAGTGGATAACATTTATTATATTGTTACAAAGGCACCTGTCAAGGGGTGGGATATATTATGCAGCAAGTAAACAGTAAGTTCTTGAATTGTAAGTTTTAGAAGATGAAACAATGGGAATTAAAAATATTGGAGTGACTTTGACAAGGACCAAATAGTGATGGCTAGGTGTGTCAGAGCATCTCTAAAATGGCAAGTCTTGTGGGGTGTTCCCAGTATGCAGTGGTTAGTACCTACCAAAAGTGGTGCTAGGAAGGACAACCGGTGAACTAGCGTCAGTGTCATTCGTGCTCAAGGCTCATTGATACATGTGCGGAGAGAAGGCTAGACTGCCTGGTCTGATCACACAGAAGAGCTACTGTAGCTGAAATTGCTGAAACAATTAATGATGGCCATGATAGAAAGGTGTCAGAACACACAGTGCATTGCACTTTTGCTGTGTATGTGGCACCATAGCTGCAGACCAGACAGAGTGCCCATGATGAGCCCTGTTCATCATCAAAAGTGCCTTCAATGGGGACGTGACTGAGCGTCAAAACTGACCAGTCAGACCAGTCAGAGTGCCCATGATGACCCCTGTCTGCCAACAAAAGAGCCTTCAATGGGGACGTGAGCGTCAAAATTGGACCACGGAGAATTGGAAGAAGGTTGCCTGGTCTGATGAATCACGTTTTCTTTAATATCAGGTGGTCATGCTGTTTGGACAACGCTGCAACTTGTGGCAAATGCAACAGGTGTCTGGAAAACTGCTTATCTATTCTGCGCACTATTCTTGGCAGTTTTTCAAACATTTATGTCATTCATCTAACAAATAACGGAGGCAGCTTCTTTGTGGGTTTTCTTAAAACAGCATGAGATTGGTGGTTATTTAATGCAGAAACCCTTAAATTGTTAAGTTTTTCTTATATGGTTACCACCTTGGGGGTCGATCCGATATAAAGCGTCGCCCGCAAAAGCCGGCGACGCCAATATTTGCGCGGATTTGGTATCACATATACGGCGTAACCTAGAAGTTACGCGCGTATATTTCTGCCGTCGCCCGTAGTTTTTTGGGCCATAGGCAGGTATACCAAACCAGCGCAGTTTGGTATCCAATATGCAGCGTAAGGACTTACGTGGCGAAAATGGAGAAAACTTACTCCATTTTCACCTCGCCACAAAAAGCAGCCGTAAGAAGCCTTACGCTGACTATTGGAGCCCCGTAACTCCCTAAACTAACTAGAAAATAAACCTAACACCTAACGCATGCGCAATGTCTATCTCCCTGTCAACCGCGATCTGCTAAAATAAACCTAACACCTAACGCATGCGCAATGTCTATCTACCTGTCAACCGCGATCCCCCCCCCGAAATCTCTAATAAAGTTATTACCCCCTAAACCGCCGCTCCCGGACCCCGCCGCCATCTACATAAACTAACCCCCTACTGTGAGCCTCTAAAACCGCCGCCATCTACCTTATCTATCCCCTAATCTGACCCCTTACACCGCCGCCACCTATATAAAAATGATTAACCCCTAATGTAAGCCCCTTACACCGCCGCCATCTCTATTAAAATGATTAACCCCTAATTTAATCTACCTACCCCGCCGCCAGCTATATTATCTATATTAACCCTAAGTATATTATAGTTAATATAGGTATTACATTATATATATTAACTATATTAACCCTAATTATATTAGGGTTAATATAGTTAATATAGTTACTATAGTATTTATATTAACTATATTAACTCTATCTAACCCTAACTAAATTTATATTAAATTAATCTAATTCATTTATAAACTAAAATGTTCCTATTTAAATCTAAATACTTACCTATAAAATAAACCCTAAGATAGCTACAATATAATTAATAATTACATTGTAGCTATGTTAGGGTTAATATTTATTTTACAGGTAAATTGTTAATTATTTTAACTAGGTATAATAGATATTAAATAGTTATTAACTATTTAATATCTACCTAGTTAAAATAATTACCCAATTACCTGTAAAATAAATCCTAACCTAAGTTACAAATACACCTACACTATCAATAAATTTAATAAACTACTAACATCTATCTAAAAATACAATTAAATTAACTAAACTAAATTACAAAAAAAAAACAAACACTAAATTACAAAAAATAAAAAAAAGATTACAAGATATTTAAGCTAATTACACCTATTCTAAGCCCCCTAATAAAATAATAAACCCCCAAAATAAAAAAAATTCCCTGCCCTATTCTAAATTCAACAAATTTCAAAGCTCTTTACCTTACCAGCCCTTAAAAGGGCCTTTTGTGGGGCATGCCCCAAAGAATTCAGCTCTTTTGCATACAAGAAATACAATACCCCCCCCCCCCATTACAACCCACCACCCACATACCCCTATTCTAAACCCACCCAAACCCCCCTTAAAAAAGCCTAACACTACCCCCCTGAAGATCTCCCTACCTTGTCTTCACCACACCGGGCCGAACTCCTGATCCGATCCGGGCGATGTCTTCCTCCAAGCGGCAAAGAAGAATTCTTCCTCCGGCGATGTCTTCCTCCAAGCGGCAAAGAAGAATTCTTCCTCCGGCGACGTCTTCCTCCAAGCGGCAGCAAAGTCTTCATTCTTCCGGCGGCATCTTCAATCTTCTTTCTTCGCTCCGCCGCCGCGGAGCATCCATCCCGGCCGACTGCTGAACTTGGAATGATGTACCTTTAAATGACGTCATCCAAGATGGCGTCCGCCGAATTCCGATTGGCTGATAGGATTCTATCAGCCAATCGGAATTAAGTTAAAAAAATCTGATTGGCTGATTGAATCAGCCAATCAGATTCAAGTTCAATCCGATTGGCTGATCCAATCAGCCAATCAGATTGAGCTCGCATTCTATTGGCTGTTCCGATCAGCCAATAGAATGCAAGCTCAATCTGATTGGATATAGATATAATATAGCTGGCGGCGGGGTACGGGAGCGGCGGTTTAGGGGTTAATAACTTTATTAGGTTGCGGCGGGGTAAAGGAGCGGCGGTTAATAGCTTTTTTATTGTTAGGCTAGTGAGGGGGGATAGCGGATAGAGGGTTAGACAGTGCGGGCTATGTTAGGGAGGCGTGTTAGACAGTGCGGGTGTTTTAGACTTTAGTCAGGTTTTATAGGCGCCGGCAGATTCTAACGTGGCGCAAGTCACTGGCGACGCCAGAAATTTGTACTTACGCAGATTTCTGGACATCGCTGGTTTGTGAGACTTACGGCACGTTAGCATCTGACGGCGACCTATATGGGATGGCTCGAGTTGCGAGCTGAAACTGCGGGCGACGCCGGTTCCCTCGCTTGCGCCGCAAACTGCGATCGATATCGGATCGCGCCCCTGATTGGAGATTATGAAATGTAGTGACCAAACTCACCCACCTTATTTTGCATATAAATAAGACACAATCAGACTAAAATAAAGGGTTAAATAAAGCAGTTTTCAGAAGTGTGATTATCTTTCCATTATGATGAAAACAATGTGGGTGAATTTGGTCATTACATTTCACAAGGTGTTAACCATACAAGAAATAGAAAGGTAAAAATCAAAATTTAAAATACAATTTGTTTTTTGCAATATGCCTTCATAAGCAAACATGCTTTTAGTCAAAGTTTTGCATTATTTTGCATTTGAGGGAGAGAGAGAAACAAGAGAGCAAATCATAGTAAAATTAAAATGGTGCTGTCTTTATAACTTTAGTGTGATTTTCTCTCACTTGAGCAAATGGGGTCCGTTTGTTCACTGCATTTCCGCAGCTGAAAAGAAGGTGTTGAGCATTAAAATTAAAAAGCACGATACACTATGGGAAGAAGGCAGGCTGGCAGAGGCAGTGTTATGCTCTGGACAATGTTCTGCTGGCATTCATGTGGACGTTACTTTGACATGAACAACCTGCCTAGACATTGTTGCAGACCACGTACACACCTTAATGGCAATGGTATTGCCTGATGGCAGTGGCCTCTTTCAGTAGGATAATGCTCCCTGCCACACTGCAAACATTGTTCAGGAATTATTTGAGGAACATAACAAAAAGTTAAAAGGGTTGCCTTGGCCTCCAAACTCCTCAGATCTCAATCCGATTGATTGGAATCACCCACCTTGATAACAATCACATTTTGTTGCTTTGCAGCCTGAAATAAAGACACATTTTGTGTTTATCCAGTTGTAATTACTCAGTGCAATTTATAACATTCAAGTGAAAGATATAACACCAACATGTCAGGCAAAAATAAAGACACTTAAAAAACAGAATCATTGAGTTGGAAAAGAGATCACCCCCTTGTGTCAGTATTTTGTCGAACCACCTTTTGCTTTAATTACAACCTTTAGTCTGTTGGGATATGTCTCTACAAACTTTGCACATCTAGACTGTGCAATATTTGCCCACTCTTCTTTGCAGAACTGTTCCAGTTCTGTTACATTTGATGGTGACCGTTTGTGAACTGCAGTCTTCAAGTCATGCCACAGATATTCAATGGGGTTTAAGGCTGGGCTCTGACTAGGCCATGCAAGGACAGTCACCATTTTCTCCAACAACCATTGTGTGGTCATTTTTGCTGTGTGCTTTGGGCCATTGTCATGCTGGAAGGTAAACCTTCTTCCCATTGACAACTTCCTGGCAGAGGGCAGCAGATTTTACTCAAGAATTTGACAGTATTTTGCCTCATCCATTATTCCTTCTATTTTGACAAGTGCTCCAGTGCCTGCTGCAGAGAAACATCCCCATAACAGGATATTACCACCCCCATTCTTTACTGTAGGTATGGTGTTCTTTGGGGGGTGAGCTGTATTGGATTTCCTCCAGACATATCGTTTGTTATTGAGGCCAAATAATTCAATTTTAGTCTCATATCGTTTGTTGTTATGGCAAAGCTCATTTGTGACTGCATGTGGCCTTTCTTGAGGAGTGGCTTTTTCTCGCAACCCTCTCATACAAGCCACATTTGTGGAGAATGTGTGATATTATTGTCACATGCACACAATGACCACTCTTTGTCATAAATTCCTGCAACTGCTTCAGAGTTGCTATGGGCCTCTTGGTAGCCTCTCTGACCAGTTTTCTCCTGGCTCTTTCATCCAATTTGGAGAGATGCCCTGATCCAGAGAGGGTCTGTGTTGTACCAAATACCTTCCACTTCTTAATAATAGACTTCCCTGTGCTTCTAGGCATTGATAAAGCCTTTGATATTTTCTTGTATCCTTCTCCTGCCTGTTCACAACATTATCCTGGATATCTTTTAATAATGCCTTGGCACCCATAGTTAATTGTTTGCTTCAATTGCACTACCATGGACTGAGATGCTCCAGGAAAGCTCTTGTCATGCTGAGATAATCAATATGCCCACATAGGTGATCATTTTTGCAACTCAGAGACTCTGTTTTTGAATTGTCTTTATTTTTGCCTGACATATTGGTGTTATATCTTTCACTTGGATGTTATAAGTTGCACTGAGTAATTACAACTGGATAAACAAAAGCTGTGTCTGTCTTTATGTCAGGCTGAAAAGCAACAAAATTTGATTATTTTCAAGGGGGGGTGATTCTTTTCAGTACCCACTGTATATGCAGGAACAACAAATCCAATCCATGGAGGCCCCATCTCACAACTTGCAGGACTTAAAGGACCTGCTTCTAATGTCTTGGTGCCAAATACCATAGGACATGTTCAGAGGTCTTATGGAGTGTATGGGGTAGATAGACTCCATAAGATAAGTCGTAAGACTGCTGCTCCTTTACTGGTCCACCACCTTTTATTTTTTTTTATTTTTCCAATAAATTTTTATTGAGAAAAATCACAGCATGGTGACAACAGTTCTAAAAGTATGATACAAACTCAGGGTTTTAACAGTAGTCTGAAGAAAACAAAAATAAATAGGATTTCCATTAGACAATGTAGGTAATCTAGGTAAAAAGTATTGTAGCAAACATGAGAGGTCAGTTATTAAGTATTTACAATGAGTGGGTATACCTCTGTTGTAGTGAACTCAAGTTCAAGGGTCGTCTCCAGGTGGGGCCGGCGACCCTTGGTGGGTGAGGGGGGGAAGGGTTTCATATTTGGGGAGAAGGGGGGGTACCAGTTGGTAGGGGTTTGGAAGGAGGTCTACACTGGTTGCTAAGTCATGAGAGGAATGCTGGGGGCACTTTAATGTGTACGTGATAGTCTTTGGTTCTCCTGATAGTGGAACCAGGGCTCCCATATCCTCCAGTACATGTCTTCCTTATCTAGATTGGAATAAAAGCTTTTTTCCATGGTAGCATAAGATTGGATTATGGGGATTACATTTGCGACACCAGGGGGTAGTGGTTGCTTCCATGTTCTGGCTATGGCGAGTTTCATAGCAGTGAGGATAAAGACGAACAGCCTAGATAATGTGGTTGATATGTTAGATGGAAGTGTATGAAGAAGGGCCATTTCAGGGGTCTGTGGTAGTGGCAGCCCTAGTTCTGAGCAAATGTGGACTATCCCGTCCCAGCTGGGTTTCAATACAGGGCAATTCCACCAGATGTGGATATTTGAACCCTTGTATCCGCAATTCCGCCAACACAAGGGGGATAGAGACGGGAACATCTGTGATAGTTTAGAGGGAGTGTAGTACCATCTAAGGAGTAATTTCATGTATGATTCGATTGTGTTTGCACAATGCAGAGTCTTTTTAGTTAGAGTCACGGCCCGTTGTAAGTCCTTTTCATTGATAGACCTATTCAGGTCAAATTCCCATGCCTTGAGCTGCCAAATTCTATCAGGGTTGGTGGGTGTCTGGATCAATGTGTAGTGGTGCGATAGGACTTTAGGGGTTTTAACTTTTAATTTCCATAATTTTTCCCAAGTGGTTAGGGGTCTTCAGACAGATCTGGGAAATCCCCAAGATAGTAGAAAATTGTATAGCTTGGAGAACTCAAACAGAGCCCACGTCGGAGAGCTCTGTATTAGAGAGCTCAAGTTCCGCGGTAGGGTCAGCGCTTCCAGAGAGTAGAGTTGGGAGACCTGGTGTAGGTCCCATTTTCCCCATAGAGTGCAAAGGGGAAGGGTGAGGGGCAATTTCCGAGAGATGTCTGAGGTTTTGCCAATTTTTTAGGTTATCTCTAATGATGATATTCTTGATCCATAGGGTATCCAGGCGATAGCCTGGGATCGAGGGAAGATCTGTCAGTCCAAGTCCTGTAGGGAGATTGGACACTTCTATGGTCTTCCTCCTTTGTGGTTCACCTTTATCTGCCCAAGCAGAGATGTGAGTCAGTCGTGCAGCTTCATAGTACCCTTGGACACTGGGCATGGCAACACCTCCCTGTTCAACCCGTTTCTGAAGTGTTTTTTTTTCAAAAACTTTTATTGTGACAAAAATAGAAATCTGACACAAAAAAGAAAATCAAAACAGGTAATGATGTCAATGAAGATCTACTGTAACAAAGTCATGGTCTGACCATGGGCACAAAGATATTTTAGCACTTTTGACTGCATCTAACATTCCCGCCAAGCAAAAAATATGATCTAGCCTAGTTTATGTCTTATGTGGATGGGAAAAGTGAGTGTAGTCCCTGTCTCTGGGGTGTAGGGATCTCCATATGTCATAGTAGTTAGATTGGATAATGAGATGTCTGAAGTTAAACGAAAGTTGTGTTGCAAGGGAAGACTGTTGTTTAAGTTTACTGGCCTTTCTATCGATGGTGGGGTCCCAAGTCATGTTAAAATCTCCTGCTAGTATAACTCTACCAATTTTCACTCTATCTATTACAAGAAGTTTTCATTTTAAACATTTGGGTTGGTGGGAGTTAGGGAGGTAGATGGATACCAATGTGTAGGGGACATGATCTAAATTGCAAACTAGAATTAAGAACCTGACTCTGGGATCTTTGATGACCTGAGTGCATTGAAAAGCTATTCTTTTGTGGATCAGGATGGCAGTGCCTCTGGCTTTTTTTGAAAACGAGGCATACTCTAACACAGTGTAGTCCTTAAATATTGTATGATGGGGGCCATCAGAAGTCCAGTGGGTCTCCTGTAGAAAAACTACATGAGGATTGTGGTATTTAAGGGACCTTTCCAATAAGCTTCATTTATGTGGGGAGTTTAAGCCTCTAACACTATCTGTCAGGAGCTTAAGTGAGGGCACGTAAACCAATGGTGAGAAGTAAGGAACAAAAAAAGAGGGGTTATTGTGAGGATTCCACTCCTGGTTTTCCCTTTTACTGCAGCTCACCTCTATTCACCTGTATTAAAGGCTTGTCTCCACCCCAAACAAGTGCTTAGTAATTGTGTTCAGGTTAGCTAAGCTCTCTGCACTGTGGTTTATCGTGCCTAAATAGCAAGAGATTAGATTTAGGAGAAAATCGCTATATTGGATTATAAATACCAGCTGCAGCTGGTCTCTGAAAGGACCCTCCTGTTCTACGCTACTGTACATCTAAACTTATAACAACTCTTCACTCAATATAGCCTCTCTGGGATTGTGTACCATCTCCACAGCAAGGTTTGTTAGTGCCTGTTTAAGCTCTTTCCTCCGGGGATCATAACAACAACACGCTTCACTTACAACTTGCGGTTACTGTGACACCGCCTGGGAAATAATCAACTGAGTAAGTTCTATCAGTTCACTTCTGAACATACGAGCACTTCTCTTACTATATTGTCTCACTGACCGTTATCACTATAGCGGCTAAGGAATCTCAGTAAGCCGTCTTCTCTGTACCGCTACGGAACCGAAGTGACGTCATCGGCTGGGGGAACTCCTTCAGAGTCAGTCACGCCCCTGTCAGCCGCTGCAGAGATCAGCGCTCTGTCTCCTCACTACTCGCCTTGCATTTCTAAAGCCTGTAAGCTGCTGCTGAAGGAAAGACCACACTCAGACACTTGCTGTTTATAGAATAACAAAGGAACTGTACATTGTGACTTTAACTACTTAAGGGAAGCCATTAATTTAGTTACTCTCTCTACTTAATTTACCTAATATTGCTACAAAGTTACAGTAACCATATTTCACCCTATTTTGACACATTTAAGTCATCTGAGAAATTCACTCTGTTATAACACAGCCTATGCCGATACAATAGTCTGTTAACCAGAGTGGTACACACAAAATTTATCTACAACTCTGGCAGTTGAGATCCAATACAAGTTAAGTCTCTACAGAAACATTACAGAATTACTAAGCCATTAACATGGATCCAGCCGAGCTCCCACAAATTGTCTTCAACCTATCGCAAAGGGTAGATCAACTTAGCCAGGGGCTAAGAGAGCTACAAGTGGAGAATGAGACTTTAAGAAAAGTCATTAAAGACAGCATCACTCCAAAACAGACAGCTCATGAGACCCCAGCTGAACCCTTTGTTGCCCCCCCTGATTTCTTTCATGGGGAGAGAAATCAATACAGACACTTCAAAAATGCTTGTCGCCTCAATTTCAGTTTAAAACCCAGGACCTATCCTAATGACAGGGTAAAAGTTCTTACGATGATAAGCTACCTAAGGGGTGAACCTCGCATTTGGGCCGACACTCTATTTGAGACTAACAATCCAGTCTTATCCTCCTTCTCATCATTTCTTGACGTTATGGATGAATTGTATAACGATGCCAACCTGCAATACACAGCTGAGAACAAAATGAGGAAATTGAAACAAGGAACTAGAGCCGTGGAACATTACATAACGGAGTTCAAACAGTACTCTATTGACTCCCAATGGAATGCCATAGCCCTCAGAAATCAGTTCAGGCTAGGCCTTTCTGATGCAGTCAAGGATGAACTAGCAAGAACCGAATTACCAGAGACCCTTGAAGCCCTTATGAGGTTAAGTAGCCAAATCGACAGAAGACTGAGGGAGAGAAGATCAGAACGCCAATACCCGGACCATGCTTACAAAAAGGTTTCCACTCCAAGTCTCCCAATTTCCAGCTCCCCTAGTCCTAGTCCAGGCGGGGCTGAAGCCATGGACATAAGTATCTTCAGGGGTCCCCTTCCTCCAGAGGAACGCCTGAGAAGGAAGACCAGGGGTCTTTGTATGTATTGTGGTGCCTCTTCCCATAGTGTCAAGGATTGCCCTTCTATACCAGTGAAGAAGAACAGTAAGTACAATACCAACTTTATCTCCCAGATAGTACTTAACAAACCTCTTCACTGTTCTCTAATTTTGTCTTTACAGTGGGCTAGTAAGCATATGACCATTCCAGCGATCGTGGACACAGGAGCCCAAGGGAACTATATCGACAGCTCTTTGGTGTCAACCAATAAAATTCCTTTGATCAAAAAATTGTCTCCTATTTCACTTCGTGTAGTGGATGGCTCTGAGATTTCATCCGGACCTATTACACATCACACTATCCCTCTTTCAGTCACCAAATTAAAAAACCAGCACGAACATCTCTCTTTTGATGTAATCACATCTCCCCTCTTCCCTATTGTCCTTGGTTTAACATGGTTACAACTACATGAACCCCAGATCACTTGGAAAACACTACAAATACAGTTGAACTCACAGTACTGCCAACAAACATGTCTTAGGCAGTCATTTCATTCTCTGACCTCCACTTCTGAGTCTCTTGTACCACTTGAATACACACACTTCTCAGAAGTCTTCAGTAAAAAGGAGGCAGAAACACTCCCTCCTCATCGCCCTTACGACTTCCCTATAGAGTTAAAACCAGGTACATCCCCTCCTATAGGTCACCTATATCCACTCTGTCAATCTGAACTAGACCACCTCAAAACTTATTTAGATGAAAACTTGAAAAAGGGGTTAATCCGTCCATCAGTCTCGCCAGCCGGTGCTGGAATCTTCTTTGTCCGGAACAAGGATCAATCTCTACGTCCTATCATAGATTTCAGACAGCTAAACAAGATTACCATAAAAAACCGCTACCCACTACCACTCATCCCAGAACTTATTGAGAGACTACGACATGCTACCATTTACACCAAATTGGATCTGAGGGGTGCGTACAATCTAGTTCGTATCAGAGAGGGAGATGAATGGCTCACCGCTTTCAGAACGAGATACGGTTTATATGAGTATTTGGTTATGCCTTTCGGTCTTACCAATGCTCCAGCAACTTTCCAGTTCTTCATAAATGATATCTTCCATGATCTACTCGACACTTGTATTATTGTTTACCTGGATGACATTTTGATATATTCCTCAAATACAACTGACCACATAAAACATGTCAGCTGGGTTCTGTCACGTCTCCAGGTTCACCGACTTTACGCCAAATTGGAAAAATGCATTTTCCACACAAGGTCTATTGATTTCCTCGGTTATTCCATCAGCCCTGATGGAATACGAATGCAAGAAGCCAAGGTTGATGCAGTAAAATTATGGCCTACCCCAGCCACCAGAAAGGATCTACAAAAATTCCTTGGGTTCAGTAATTATTACAGGAAATTCATTTGCAATTTCTCTGGAATCTCAAAACCCCTTACCACTCTTACAAGCTCAAATTGCACATTCCGATGGTCAAAGGAAGCTGCGGATGCTTTTGCTTTTCTGAAAGATACCTTCTCTTCCGCTCCTATTCTAAAGTATCCTGACCCAGATCTACAGTACGTTTTGGAAGTTGACTCTTCAGACTATGCACTAGGTGCAGTCCTTTCACAACGCAAAACACCTAAAGATCCTCTATTTCCTATTGGGTTCTATTCAAAGATTATGACATCAGCTGAAATGAATTATTCCATTGGGGATAAGGAACTATTGGCTATCAAGAGAGCACTTGAATTCTGGAGACATCTCCTAGAAAGCACCTCCACTCCCATCATAATATATACTGACCACCGTAATCTCGAATTTCTACAAAACAACAAAACCCTATCTGGAAGACAGGTCAGATGGAGCCTTTTCTTTAGTCGTTTCAATTTCCAAATCATCTACAGGCCAGGATCAAAAAACGGTAAAGCAGATGCTCTATCCCGTAGAGATCCAAGACCCATTCAGCAACAACCACCAAGTTGTATTTTACCACCCAACAGATTCCTTGCACTACTCTCCATTCCAGTTCAGGAATACGATGCTGCTCTAGCTCTTGAGAACCGAACCCCTTTGAACTCCTTAATCCGAAAAGATGGCTTGTACTTCTATGACTCTAGGTTATACGTCCCAGAAACACTCAGAGCAAAGCTTATCAAAGACCACCACGACCCACCTCTACTTGGTCATCTGGGTATCAAACGCACCATCACAGTATCAAAGATTACATTCACCGGTGTAACAGTTGTATAGTATCGAAACCTGAAAGACAACCACCATATGGACATCTCATGCCCTTGGAAATCCCTAACTCACCCTGGTCTCATTTAGGCATAGATTTTATAGTTGACTTACCACCCAGCTCTGGACAAACGACCATATTAGTCGTAACAGACCACTTAACTAAAATGGCCCATTTCATTTCATACCACAAATTACCTACTTCTCTAGAAACTGCACATTTGTTTCTAAACAACGTTGTTAGATACCATGGTTTACCAACAGCCTTAACCACTGACAGAGGAAGTCAGTTCACTTCAAAGTTCTGGAAAGCACTCACGAACACGCTTCAAATTGAACAACGACTAAGTACTGCCTTCCAGCCCCAGACGAACGGCCAAACGGAAAGACTAAATCAATGGCTTGAACAATATTTACGTTGTTACTGTTCTTACCACCAAAACAAATGGTCAGCCTTCCTCTCTATGGCTGAATTTTCGTACAACAACACTATTAATAGCACCACCAATTACTCCCCTTTTTTCGCAAATTATGGCTTCAATCCTAAATTTAGTATCCAACATTCTTCCACAGAAAATACACCTTGTGTTGATGAATTGATACAAAGGTTGGCTGAAAACTTCCAGCATATAAGGACAAATATTCAGCATGCACAAGCGACCCAGAAAAAGTATTATGACTTACGACGGAGAGCCGCCCCAAAGTATAAGGTAGAAGACTTGGTGTGGTTGTCTACAAAAAACATTAAATTACACCTACCTAGGAAAAAACTGGCCAGTTTGTTTATTGGTCCATTCAAGATTACTCGTATCATAAACGAAAATGCTGTCACACTCGATCTGCCAGATTCCTTGGTAATCCACCCGACGTTCCACGTTTCATTGCTTAAGCCTTATCTTGGTCAAATTCCTCCTATACCTCTCCTTCCTCCTGACCCAGTACGACTAGACCCTCAAGTCTATGAAGTTCATGATCTCCTAGATTCGAGGTATTCGAAGGGTGAACTTCAGTACCTTGTGAGGTGGAAGGGATTTTCTTCCGATGAGGACTCTTGGGAACCCCATACCCACATAGATGCTGGACAACTTATTTCACGTTTTCACAGACGTTATCCACATAGACCGAAGCATCCAGCCGTGGTCGGCTTGCTTGAGGGGGGGGATCTGTGAGGATTCCACTCCTGGTTTTCCCTGTTACTGCAGCTCACCTCTATTCACCTGTATTTAAGGCTTGTCTCCACCCCAAACAAGTGCTTAGTAATTGTGTTCAGGTTAGCTAAGCTCTCTTCACTGTGGTTTATCGTGCCTAAATAGCAAGAGATTAGATTTAGGAGAAAATCGCTATATTGGATTATAAATACCAGCTGCAGCTGGTCTCTGAAAGGACCCTCCTGTTCTACGCTACTGTACATCTAAACTTATAACAACTCTTCACTCAATATAGCCTCTCTGGGATTGTGTACCATCTCCACAGCAAGGTTTGTTAGTGCTTGTTTAAGCTCTCTCCTCCGGGGATCATAACAACAACACGCTTCACTTACAACTTGCGGTTACTGTGACACCGCCTGGGAAATAATCAACTGAGTAAGTTCTATCAGTTCACTTCTGAACATACGAGCACTTCTCTTACTATATTGTCTCACTGACCGTTATCACTATAGCGGCTAAGGAATCTCAGTAAGCCGTCTTCTCTGTACCGCTACGGAACCGAAGTGACGTCATCGGCTGGGGGAACTCCTTCAGAGTCAGTCACGCCCCTGTCAGCCGCTGCAGAGATCAGCGCTCTGTCTCCTCACTACTCACCTTGCATTTCTAAAGCCTGTAAGCTGCTGCTGAAGGAAAGACCACACTCAGACACTTGCTGTTTATAGAATAACAAAGGAACTGTACATTGTGACTTTAACTACTTAAGGGAAGCCATTAATTTAGTTACTCTCTCTACTTAATTTACCTAATATTGCTACAAAGTTACAGTAGCCATTTTTCACCCTATTTTGACACATTTAAGTCATCTGAGAAATTCACTCTGTTATAACACAGCCTATGCCGATACAATAGTCTGTTAACCAGAGTGGTACACACAAAATTTATCTACAACTCTGGCAGTTGAGATCCAATACAAGTTAAGTCTCTACAGAAACATTACAGTTATATAGGAGACGAGAGGGGTTAGGGTAAAAAGGAAGGTGTGTAGGGAGAGAGAAGTGGTGGAAATAGTCCGCCTCAAAGGAACCCTAGGGTGGGCTTCTGTTGGGGGGGAGATAAAAGCAATAAGAAGCAGAGGTCAACTATGATGACCCTGCTCTGCAGACATAACTATCTTTAACTTGTGCTAGAAAAGTACAATAAAAGAGGTAAGAATAAACAGTACAAACAACAAACATAAATAAGGTAAGACTTGTAAAGTGCATATAAACCTATAAACTGGTTTTAACTTACAAGCTTTTTTCATAGTAGACAATTCTATCATTCAGATGTACAATGTCTCTATATAGGAAATAAAAAGAAAGTAATGGAATTCAAGTTAGGTCTTGAGGCAGATTGGTTTTTGGCCTTTTTCTTCTTTGCTCATTGGTAGTCGATTCGGGAGCCGAGGCTCTTAGTTTCGGGTGTGTAGCTGGTTGCAGAGGAGACGTGTCTGAGTGAAGACCCCAGGATGTGAGGAGAGCCAGTCCCTGATGAAGAGTAGATATCACCTGGGTTTGGTTATCCTTTGTGACCACCAGGTTTGTTGGGTGACCCCACCAGTATTTAATGTTAACTCTGCAGAGTGCTGCTGTGACCGGTTGGTAGATCTTACGATACTGCAAGGTGTGTATAGAGAGATCAGGTAGGAGTAAGATGTTGTTAAACTTCTCTGACAGGGGTGGTTTCCTGAACGCCACCTGCATCAACCTGTCTTTGTAGATGTAGCTATGAAAGCAGACTATCACATCTCTTGGTTTTTCCATAGGTACTGATCTAGACCACAAGGCTCTATGAGCTCTCTCCATAGTGCCGACCAAGCCCTCTAGAACACCTATAAGTTCAACATAGAGTTCTCTTAAGAATTTTTGCAGGTCAGACGTCCCGACACTCACAGGAATCCCTCTGAAGCGTATATTGTTCCGACGGGATCTATCTTCGATGTCAGCCATTTTGAACTACAGTTGCGTTAATTGTTCTGCTAGGTTTTCTGTGTAGGATAGTAGATTGGTATGATCAACCGCTATATCATCTTGTTTACGCTCAAGTGCGTCAACTCTTTTCCCTATCTCAGAGATATCCTTCTTTAACTCTGCAGAGCTTCATTGGATCTCTTGTGTGATAGAGCGTGTCTGATTAGCGAGCATCTTCTGTAGGGTAGATTTCATGATAAAATGATGTGAAGGAGCCACTGAGTGAGTACTAGACTCCGTCAAGTGATTCAGGGTCACTGAGCTCTGCATTTGGATCCATGGCAGATTCCTTTCCAGATTGAGTGAAATGATCGTAAACTGTCTTTTTAACGACAGTGGGGGTCTTCACTTGTCTCCTAGAGGTATGAGGCATCTTTGAGAATTATAAGGTCAAGTTCCTGGAAGGTTGTTTAATAGTACTGTAAAATTACCACTTAAAGGTACATGAAACCCAAAAAATTCCTTTCATAATTCAGATAGAGAATACAATTTTAAACAACTTTCTAATTTACTTCTATTATCTAATCTGTTTTATTCTCTTGGTATCATTTGTTGAAGGAGCAGTAATGCACTACTAGTTTCTAACTGAACACATGGGTGAGCCAATCCCATTCAATATATATATATGCAGCCACCAATCAACAGCTAGAACCTAGTTTCTCTGCTCCTCATGAACTTGCCTAGATAAACCTTTCAGCAAATGATAACGAGAAGTAAGCAAATTAAATAATAAAAGTAAATTGGAAAGTTGTTTCAAATTGTATTCTCTATCTGAATCATGAAATAAAAATTTTGGGTTTCAAGTCCCTTTAAGTAGCAAGGTGGCTGAGGCAGGTTGTCCTACCTTACATATTGTTTCTGCGGAGCTAGGTGTAATTTAATGGCTAGATATGAGACGTTTTAGTGTCTGGAGGGGGAAAGTTAGATAGTTATATAAAGCCCTCTAGGGCCGGGAGGGGGAGGTTGAGAATTTAAGACTTAAATTTTATTTGAGTTACAAGGCTGCCGGAGCTGCACACAAATGCCTGGCTAGATCTCAAATAGAAGAAACTAATAAGGGTAGCCCAGAACCCAAGGAAACGTCACCCAGACACAATTAGAACTGATGCAAAGACAAGCAGAGCCGGAAAGGGAGAGTATCAAGGGGGCCCAACTTTTTTTTTCCCCTTCCCAAAATACACAGAAGGAGAGATGCTTCAGTAACACACACAGTGCAGTTAGACCTTATGACATATAATATGGCGTCAAGTAGTACAAGATTAAAGCCCTGTGAAAGGAAGGTCAGAGATTAAATAGTATAATGACACTACACTTTGGGGTGTTATCCCAAATACAATTAAGCTGACGCAGCAGCCCTTGGGTTATAAGAACAGCTCAGAAAACAACTCAGAATAATGGAGCTGAGTCTAGGGTGACTGGTGTAAAAGGAATTAGGGAAAGTTCCTTAATGCATGTGTGGCTTCTCTATGGGCCGCTTCCAGAGGCTATACGAAGATGGGGACCAAATTTTTAAGAGCTTTAAGTTGACCATAGCAAAATGAGTCCAGGTTGGGGAGGGACTTGGATCTGAGGGTCTCCACACTATAGGGCATAGGCACTAGGTTCCCCACTATGGATGATAGTTGAGTAAAGGGGAAAAGCAATGTTCCCAGTGGGGTCAATAAAATGTGGGCCAAGGGGCTGGAAAGTTTTCTGGCAGGGACTGTAAGGTGCAGTGATCTGTACCCCCCAAAAGGGTATAGTAAGGAGGCTGATAAAGCAGTGGGATAAGACTAAGACAGGGATGGCCCCCGATAAACCCCTCTGTGGTGCTATGTTAGAGTATATTTAGTGACTCAAACTCTGAGTTAGCACCTCCGGGCTTGTGGGACTGTAGATAAATATGAGGCTAGTGGAGGAGATGTGCAGGGTGGCCTGGTGGGTAGAGTAAGTTCATAAGGTTCATCTATGACATGATCGGCTGCAATTAAGGGCCCCCTTCTTGTCTAGGTTCAATCTAAAACTGCCCATACCTTCCAAGATAGAGGGATTACCCCAGGGCCTGTGTTAGAATTAGAGGCCTTATACAGAGCTTCTATGAGCCAAAGGTTTTATTATATCTGTTGCCCCTTGGACCCTTATGGCAGTAGAGGGTGCTCTCCACTGTCTTAGGTGTGGTTGTACTGGTCAGTCTGTGGGTGGTACTGCCTGCGGAGCGGAGCCCCGATCCTCCGGAGGTAGAGCCTGTGACTGTGGCCTGCCCCCTAGGCCTCTATTGCGTGTAGGGTGTAGGATGATATTTCCTCACCTATGTCATATCTACAGGTCCCAGCTCTATACCAGTCTGCACAACACAGGTCAGAAGCATCCCAGCAGCAAGGATGTGGCGTCTGTACCAGCAGTTGAGAGCAGGCCGAGGGAAAGCAGTGGGATCTTCGCAGAGTGAGGATCAAAGTTGGCCGATGTTCGCGCCAAAAGAAGGAGCTCGGTTGCCACAAGGTCTTATTATACAGCTTGTGGGCTCAGGGCCTCCAGTCATCAGCCGGTCCTCTCTTCCTCAGGCCGCGATCTGTAGGAGACACCACTCCATGTTGGAACTGCAGAAAGAAGCCAGCGATCCTGGCTGGGTGGGCTCCAAAATAGTCCGCCATCATCAGCTCTTGGTTCCTGGGTCACCGTTGTCCAGGGAGAGCCGCCTCCCGTCAGATGCCCATGCCCTCTTCTATCCCGGGTGTGGGTGCAGCGGTCAGTCTGTGAGTGGCACTGTCTCTGGAGCGGATCCCCGACCCTCCGGAGCACACAAGAGGGGAGTTGATGGAGGTGGCGTGGAGCAACATCAGATCCTTAAGCAACTATCTCCTCACGTTTACTCCAGCTTCTTCAAAAAATTTCTTAGGGCTCAGAGTGTGAAGAAGTATGACTAGGAACTCGAAATATTCCTAATTTCAGGCAAATTAAAGAAATAGTTGACTTTTATATTACAAAAGGGCCAGGAGTTCTATATGTGCACCTCTGCCTAGCACGGCTGCCAGCTCCGCCCCCCGTTTATGAAGTGTTTTAGATGCTATGCAGGGTCTGGATGGGCCCCAGACATATCTCTGAAAGAGGGATTGAAGCCTACATATGAGACCTCTAGGAACGTTAAGCATTAGGCATCAAAAATAGTAAAGGATCTTGGGGAGAATAGTCATTTTTAGGGATGCTACCCGGCCAAGCCATGAGACTTCCCTAAAATTCCAAAAGGTGGTAAGTATGGCAACCTCTTGTATAGCTGCATCGTAGTTCTTCTTGATTACTAACTTAGGGTTTGGCCCCAGCTGGACCCCTAGGTGTCGGATAGTGTCCTGCAAACACTGAAAAGAATATGACATTCGTTGGACATCTAATTTGAATGAAGGGCTAAGGATAGGTAGCGCCTCGGTTTTAAGGACGTTGATCTTATATTAGCTGTATTTACCAAAGCCATTTATAATATCAAAGAGTGCTGGTAGGGAGCCTAAAGGGTTTGTTAAAAAGAGAGTAATATCGTCAGTGAAGAGGGCAATTTTCTCACCCTCCTCCCCTATTGAGACTCCTCATACTAATTGAGAGTTACGGATGGATTGTGCCAGAGTTTCGATAGCAAGGACAAAGATCAGGGGCGACAAAGGGCACCCCTGTCTAGTTCCATTGGTAATCTGAAATTCCAAAGAGGCGGATCCCAATCCCCTGACTACCGCTGAGGGGTCAGTATAGAGAGCTCGGATCGCTTTGACTACTTCATGTGGAAGGCCAAACTGAGAAAGAACCAACCATAAGTAGTCACATCTGACCCTGTCAAATGCCTTTTCAGCATCTAACGACAGGGCCAGCATGGGGCATTTCAGTCTGGAGGCTTCTGTAAAAATATTAAGAACCCTCCGGGTGTTATCTGGTCCCTCTCTGCCAAACGTAAACCTGACTTGGACAGGGTGGACGAGCTTAGGGATCAGGCGGTTGAGGCGGTTTGCCCAAAGCTTGGCATAGAGCTTTGCGTTGGTGTTGATCAATGAAATTGGTCTATAGCTGCTGCATTGGGAGAGGTCCTTATTTGGTTTTGGTATAGGCAAGATCACTACTTGTAGGAACTCTCTTCTCATTAAACCCTTGTCATGCGTCTCTGTGAAAACTTTCAGGAAGATCTCATTAAGATCAGTCCTAAAAAGTTTATAGGAGGCTGCCGGGTAGCCATCCGGTCCCGGGGCTTTATTACTCTGGGTATGCTTAATGGCCATATTAAGTTCAGTTAGAGTGAACTGGTCATTAAGTGATTCTTTGTCTGCTGTAGATAGAGCTGGTAATTTTAGTTTGTAAAGAAAAGTAGTTATGGCCTGAGCGGAAGCTTCAGTACCGGCCATAGAGGATTTGAGGTTTGGAGTAATAATAATAAAGTTTGGAGTAATACTCAGCGAAGATTTCCCCAATTTCTTTAGGGGAGGTGACTGCAGTGGTACCCCGTTTCAAAGTCAAGATCCTGGCTGCTGCGGTTCTGCCCCACAACTTACATGCCAATAGGGCTGAAACTTTATTCCCTTGGCAGTACATCAGTTGTTTGAAGCGGAAGTAGGAGTCCCGAATCTTTTCTAATTCTCTAGCTGCTAGTTGAGTTCTAAGTTGTTTGATTTCATCAGCTAGTAGTGGGAATGGAGAGGACTTATTTATCAACTCTTTAGTCCTCAGGTTAGCCACTAGTAACCCCAGTGGTGAGCATGACTGGGTCTTAGCTGCTGCTAGTTTTCTGATGCAGATGCCTCTAATGTAGGCTTTGAGTGAGACCCAGATTGTCTGGTAAGACATCTGAGGGGTTTCATTTATCTGTATAAACTCAGCTACAGAGCTTTGAAGAGAGGTTCTAAAGCCCGGATCATGTAGTAACTGTCTCGGGAATTTCCAACTAGGCCTAGAAGTTTTGGTCAAGTCAGTGGAGAGAGTGACTGTAAGTATGTCGTGATCTGACCATGGGCAGATCCGGATGTGTGAAGATACTACTTTATTAAGCGTCCAGGAGTCGGTAAACAAATAATCGAGTCTTGAGTATGAGTTGTGTGGTTTGGAAAAGTAGGTGTAGTCCTTGTCATTCTGGTGTTGTGCCCTCCATATGTCATATAGGTTATATTGAATTATGTGCTGGCAGAACTTGGCAGCAGTATGGGTAGTATATGTGCCGATTTTCTTATCCCTTCTGACTTTTTTATCTATTAATGGGTCCCATACCATGTTACAGTCTCCTCCCAATATAACTGTCCCTACTTTGAGCGGTTCAACCTTAGATAGAATTGCCTTCAAGAATTTGGGTTGGGATTGGTTGGGGGCATAAATGTTAACCAGGGTGAATAGCAGGCCATTCAATTTGCAGATAAGTATCAGGTATCTGCCTTGGTTGTCCCTCTCCTCGTGAATACGTTCAAAATGCACAGATTTATGGATAACTATTGCCACTCCCCTTGATTTCTCAGCAAAGGAGGAGAGAAATACGACAGGGTATTCAGCAGATTTATAGGGTTCCTGGCACGATGTTAGCCAGTGGGTTTCCTGCAAAAATATAATTTGGGCTTTCAAGGTTTTCATGGAATTAGTAAGAAGGCTTCTCTTGTTGGGTGAGTTAAGCCCTTTAGCATTTAGGGTAGCAAAAGTAATGGTATCCATAGCTACTTCCATTATGGTCAATCTGAGGCAGGTGGGAAAGGGAGCAGAAGGGAGAGGAAAGGCGAGGATAGAGACGGGATGGGGTTGGAGGGAGGGGGAAAGGGTCTCAAAGCACTTACCCCACCTGGATCTGCTCTATGTTCAAAAAATTAAATATGAACAGAAGATTGTAGTCTCCAGTACAGGGGGATCACAAAGGGACAATCCACTAGGGTCGTGGAACACTAGAAAGGTAATAACAATAGTAAGTGATCTCTGAAACGTAAACAAATATAATAGAACACAATGGAATTAAATAAAGGACAAACTGTTGACAGCTCAAAAGGATATTTTCAGTGATTAGCGATTAAGGTGATCTGGGTACCAGCAGTGGGAGAGGCTTATCTAGAAGGTTGACTGACCTCTCTGGTCCCCGTAAGAGGGGATAACACAAATAGTATTTTCGTAAATGGGAGGAGATGTTACTAATAAGTAACTTGCATAGAAAGATTGACATTTAAAGGGGGAACGTGAGCTATACAGTGTCAACTTTTTGTCGAGTGTGTGGGTGGGAAGTAGTATGCATCAGAATGGTTGCTTGTTTTGTATATTGGATAAGTTGTGGGGGGGGGGAATGAAGAGGGGAAAAGGTAGGGAGGGTGGGGAGGAAGGGGGGATGGAAGAGGAAGGGGAAGGGGGGTGGAAGGGGGGACCACTTAGGATAAGATGAACATTCTAACATTTTCAAACGTTCAACTTATGCAATTCAGGTCTGCCATAGTAATCTATGGACTATTATAAGCGGGGTCTCGGATGCCCCCGGCCCCCGAAGAGTAAGAGAGATGTGGCACACTGGTAAGGGTAAAACAACCCAGTTAAACAGCCTCGTCGCGGGTCAGTAACCAGGGGCACCCCCCGCCCCACTATATACAAAGAGCAACTTATGAACAAACATAAAACTTATAATACTGATACATTATATAATACTAGACCAGATGAAAGACATGATCCCAGGTTTAAGTAGAGGAGCTCTGTGGCATAGGGGTCCATTCAGGAGCTGTAGGATAGAGTTTAGTGGCTGGGGGGCCTCTGGTTGGCTGGGCTTCCGAGGAAGATATCCCCCATTCCTTGAGCAATTTGAACCCCTCTTGTGGGACAATGATGGTGTGGGTTTCTCCGTTTCTTGTAACTATCAGTTTGGTTGGGTATCCCAACGATAGCGAATGTTCTCAGTCCTTAAGGTCTGGGTTATGGATCTGAATGATCGCCTTCACTGCAGGGTGTAGCTGAAGATGTCCGGGAAGACTGCTACTTGCTGAAATTTAGATGGGAGTTGTGGTTTGTTAGCTAGCTCTCTCAATATTCGTTCTTTGTGGGTGAAGAAATGCACTCTGGCGAGGACGTCCCTGGGTTTGCCTTGGGACACAGATCGGGGATGTGCAACTCGATGGACTCTGTCTAGTATGAGACCAGGGGGGTCTAGTGAAGGTAAAAGGCACATGCACAACTCCAGGACATAGGATTCCAGTTTTGAGTTGAGGACCCAATATCTTCTGAGATCCCGCGGAACCACAGGTTATTCCATCGGGATCTGTCCTCCATGTCAGCCAGTTTTAATTCCAGGTCTGAGATTTGGACTGGCAGGTTCTGGGAATATGATAGTAGATGAGAGTGGTCGACAGCTAAGTCCTCATGATTACGCTCTAGGGTTTCAGTGAGTTCCCCCAAAGCTGCTATGTCCCTGCGAAGTTCTGCAGTAGAACCTTTAATTTCCTTAGTCAGAGTGTCCTGTAGTATATTCATGCGTCTGGTCAGGACTTCAACAATGTTAGTGGACAAGGCATCTGTACTATGAGATTGGGAATCCATATTATTTTCTGAGTAGCTTAACTCCAATGCAGAATTACAATCTCTGGTTGAGTGGTTTCTTCCAAAGGGCAGGTCTTTGAAGTGGTCTGCTACTATTTTTTTGGGCGGCTGCGTTAACTTAGGTTTTCGCTTAGCAGCTTGAGACATACTACGTAGATCACAGAAGAAGATTGACAGATTTGCATTTTAGTCAATCAGTGATATCAGTGAATAACTCCATGGGAGTGAGCACAATGTTATCTATATGGCATGCGTGAACTAGTGCAGTCGTCTATCCGTGAAAAACTGAGATAAGAAACAACTTTCAATGGCTTAGAAATAAGCATTTGAGCCTACCTAGGTTTAGCTGTCAGCAAATAATACCAAGTGAACAAAGCAAGATTGATTATAAAAGTAAAATGAAAAGTTGTTTAAAATTGCATGCCCTATCTGAATCATGAAAGTTTAATTTTTACTAGACTGTCCCTTTAAATGAGAGAACTCACAGTTCAGTTGGCAGTTTTCCTGTAATAGAGGCATCCAACCAGTTCCAAAAACAAGATTGTACTCTGTGGACTTTTGTCTTGTTTTAACCTCCTCTACTCTGTTACTACTGCTGCGGGGCCATTTTAATTACTAGTGTTTTACTTTCCAGTACAAGACAGTTTTAATTTCTCTAGACCACTGGTTTTCAAACCTATCCTCAGACCTCCCTAACAGGCCACATTTTAAGTATATCTGAACTGGAGCACAGGTGAAATAATCAGCTGATTAGTTAATATGGTTATTTTACCTGCTCTTACCCAAGGTAATCCTGAAAACATGGCCTGTCGGGGAGGCCCGAGGACAGGTGTGAAAACCAGCGCTCTAGACCAATGCTCCAGCGTATATTTTAAATGCTTAATAGGATAAATAAATGTACTAAAATGATTGTCAATGTCAAATCTCAATGCTGCCTATTACAGATTGCCTATTTCCAGATGACGACACCACAGCTGCTTGCAATTGCCTGATACCTTGACATGTGTGTGAAGTTGATCAGCAAGCCCTTCAACTTTTTCTCCCTTTAGCACTGGTTTAAATTTGATAGGAAATACTATCAGAAATTAGTTCTACAAAACAGTGCAGATCTCAGTCACACACATGTGGGTGTATTCTGAAGTTGCCTGTGGGATACCATAATTATCCTGACCTCATGAGTGACTTTAATGCCTTGCTGTCAAGCTCTGTATGGGTGATGGACATTCATTTAGACTGCAAAGGCAGTTGTCAAGTTTAAAGCATTTCTTGTTATTTCTTGTAATCCCTATTTCATAAGTTGTATTTGAATGTTTAACTCCTGTTTTGATCTCCTTGGCAAGTACATTAACCTAAGAATCTCTTTATATACTCATACAGTAGGACAAGTATTTTGGCTGTGTATATTGTCATTTTTATTTCAGACCCAAGTCACATAGCTATGTGTTAACATTCTGCACTGCAGGATGTTTAATGTGATACTGTGGTATCAAATACAAATGAAAATTTCACAAATTATTTGCCTTTTACCCTTGACGGTGGTATTACTATTTTCGTTTTTGCCATGTCTTTATTTCCAAATATTTACGTCTTTATGCCAAGTAATTTTGTGGTCTATATCATGACCATACTCAAAAGGTGCCATTGTCATTTCTGTTTCAAACCCCAAGTCACATACCTAGGTGGTGGCCTTCTACACTTGCCAGTGTATTATAAAAATTATTCCCAATTTCCTATTATTTGACATGTCTTTATTACAAAATATGAATGTCGTCATGATTAGTACTTTATCAGACTATGTCATGAATGCATAGTCCTGTAGACATTCACTTTAGACAATCGAATTTTCATAAAAATATAAATCCATTAAAATTCGGTAATCGAATGCTACTTTCGTTTTTGAATGTTTATAATGAAATTGAATATCCACATTCGAAATTTCGAATTTAACATTCAATTTAAAAAAATACTATTCTGAAGTTCAATAGTTCATGTGGGAGGGGATTTAGTAAATTGATACATAATAGATACAAATATATCAATTCGAATGTTTCTATTTCGAATATTGCATAATTTGATTACATTTAAAGAGAACATTAGAATACTATTACACATATATAGATACAAACTTTTTAAATTCGAATATTGCATAATTTAAATATTACATTTAAAGAGAGCATTAGAAATACTATTACAAATATATAGATTCGAATTTTTGAATTCGAATATTGCATAATTCGAATCAAATTATTAGAAAAAATTTGAATCGAATATTACTTTTAAAGAAAGCATTAGAAATACTATTAAATAAAATGAATGTTAGAATGTTGTGCATACATTCAAAATAAACGAACAAATGTATTAAAATGTGTTTACATTTTGAATATTGCAAAACATTCGCCCATCCATAGTCATAACAATCCTCAGAAGCTGTCATTGTCATTTTTATTTCAAACCTTAGTCACATACTTATGTGGTGGCACTACTGTACAATTATTATTATTATTATCAGTTATTTATAGAGCGCTAACAGATTCCGCAGCGCTATAAACATAGGCGTGATATACAAGGTAACATTTATAGGGTTTAGATGGGTAAAGGGCCCTGCCGAGAGTTGCACTGTTGTTGTCAGCTCTTATGAGGATGATCTGCAAACAGCTCAGCTGGGCTCATAGGCTTACATGCTAAGGGGGTTCAAGAACAAAGCAAAGGAGAAGTAAATTTATACAAACATTTATATTGTTCAATCAGTTCCTAGAAAAACATTCTTAAACTATATTCAATCAAATGTATTCTTTGTGTTTAAAGGGACATTCCAATCAAAGTTGAAATGCATATAGATGAATTACATATGTGAAGAGAAACATATTTACAATATACATACATTGGCAAAAATGCTTCTAGTGAAAGTTTTTATTGTTTTAGTGTTTTTCTCTGCATGTGAATGTGAAGCATAATTAGATATTCTCAGTGCACCAGCATTTAAAATACTGCAGCTTCTTAGAGAGCCAGTGGGGCTTGTATCATGTCAGCGATTAACAAATTGAGCCATTACCAGATGATACAAGCACTTAAGGGTCTCAAAGCAAGTGCTATGTTTAAAATGCTGGTGTACGGTGCATACTTAAAGTACAGTCGAGTCCAAAAAAAACTTTCATGATTTAAATAAGCCATGTAATTTTAAACAACTTCCCAATTTACTTTTATCACCAATTTTGCTTTGTTCCCTTAGTATTCTTAGTTGAAAGCTAAACCTAGGAGGTTCATATGCTAATTTCTTAGACCTTGAAAGCCGCCTCTAATCTGAATGCATGTTGACCACTAGAGGGCATTAGTTCATGTGTTTCATATAGATAACATTGAGCTCATGCACGTGAAGTGACCTAGGAGTGAGCACTGATTGGCTAAAATTCAAGGCTGTCAAAAGAACTGAAATAAGGGGTCAGTCAGCAGAAGCTTAGATACAAGGTAATTACAGAAGTAAAATGTGTATTATTATAACTGTGTTGGTTATGCAAAACTGGGGAATGGGTAATAAAGGTATTTTCTTTCTTTTTAAACAACAAAAAATCTGGTGTTGACTTTAAATACACTATTGAAAAAGCTATAGCTTTTATTAGAAGCATTTTTGCTAATTGATGTATATTGCAAACAATGGAAAAAAGTTCATAGCAGTCCATGAAGTAAAAACCAAAAGTTTATCAAATCATCAAGTTAAAATAAAATAAAGGCAGACTCCAGAACAGAGGGTAAGGAGAATAAAGTTTGACCGGTCTCGGTAATACAGACCATAGTCATACACATTAAAAGAAACACAGGTGTACAACATTTAAAACCAAAAAACACTCCTATTGGTGGTACCTTAACAATCTCATTAACCCTACAGGTACATAACTAGTTAATTAGAGAACGGAAATTAATTAAATGATAGAGCCAAAGAAAAGCTTGGGGAGGAAAAATAATTAATATATACAAAAATAAAGATAAAAGAAGACATAGAAACATAGATATTGATGGCAGATAAGAGCCATAGGCCCAGCAAGTCTGCCCGATATTACCTAACAGTACAAACTTATCTAGTTCGTAGGATAGCCTTATGTTTGTCCCAGGCATCTTTAAAGTCCCCGACAGTGTTTGCCATTACTACCTCTTGAGGAAGTTTATTCTATAAATCAATCACTCTTTCTGTAAAGAAGTGCTTCCTCATATTACTCCTGAATCTACTACCCTTCAGCTTGAGATCATGACCCCTTGTTCTTGAATTTTCCATTTGATGTAAAATACCCACAGCCTCAGTTTTACTAAGCCCTTTTAACGTACTTGAAAGTTGCTATCATATCACCTTTTTCCCTTCTCTCCTTTAAGCTATACATATTTACGCCATTGAGCCTATCCTGGTAAGTTTTATTTTTTAAACCATGTACCATTTTGGTAGCCCTCCTTTGCACAGATTCAAGTTTGTTAATATCCTTCTGAAGATATGGCCTCCAGAACTGCATACAATACTCAAGATGAGGCCTAACTAATGATCTATAAAGTGGCATAAGAACCTTACTATTTCTGCTGCAAATACCTCTACCAATACATCCAAGCATTCTGCTAGCCTTACTCGCTGCATTACTACATTGTTTACTAAGTTTTAAATCATCTGAAGTCCTGTTCCTCACCTGTGACAGTCAGTAAAGTGTCATTGAGTCTGTAATTAACATTTGGATTTTGGTTCCCTAAATGCATTATTTTGCACTTTGCTGTGTTAAACTTTAGATCTCAGTCGCTTGTCCAATCCTCCAGTTTTTGTATATCACTTCTCATTTTGTCTACCCCCCCGGAACATCCACTCTGTTACAAATGTTTGTATCATCTGCAAACAGACATACTTTCCCCTGTAGCCCTTTGCTAATATCACAGATAACTATGTTAAACAAAACAGGCCCCAGAACTGACCCCTGAGGAACACCACTAGTAACAGCCCCCTTTGCTGAATGAACTCCATTTACTAACCAAGACACTTTGTTTTCTGTCCTAAAGCCAGCATTCCACCTAGTTCACAATTTATGAGTCTAGACCAAAGAGATACAGTTTGTGAATTAGTTTATTGTGTGGGCCGGTGTCAAAATGCTTTGCTGAAATCTAGATATGCTACATCAACTGCTCCTCCCTTGTCTAATACTTGTGTTACATAATCAAAGAAGTCAATAAGATTAGTCTGACATGATCTCCCAGAAGTAAAACCATGCTGATTTCGGTCCTCTAAATTGTTTGTCTTTAAGAGGCTTTCCATTAATTTTCCTACTACTGAAGTTAAACTAACTGGCCTGTAGCTACCAGATTCTTCTCTATTGCCCTTTTTATGAAAAGGTATTACATTTGTAAGACACAAGCACAAATGTATTAAATAGATGAACCCCTGGAATCCAAAAGAGATGTCCATATACAGAGATCAATGTAAAAAAATGTTTCCCCCAATGTTCACATGTAAAACAGATACCAAAAAACGGCCAAGGACACATCAATATAGCAAAAGATGAATCAGACACCATATCTAAGGCAAATATAATGGTAATCTGATACATATGAACATTGACACAACTGAAAATCATTGAGAGTTATATAGATAGAGAATGTACAATAGAGAACCCAGGTAAAGCGGAGGACCTCATCTATGCCAATAATTAATTATGTCAAATTCAGAGTTGAATCCAACAGGCAACAGGCTATTTAATCTATGTATCCAGTTAATCTCCTGTCTACATAAGATCTGAAATGCATCACCACCCCTTGGTGGTTTAGTAATTGGTTCAATGGCCTGTCACCTGAAGTAAGTCACACTCCCACCATGGACCTCCAAAAAATGCCTGTATAGTGCTGACACTGCTCTATCATTGGTGATGTATGAGAGGTGCTCCTTTATGTGGGTACCCACCTCTCTAGTGGTTCTACCAATGTTTTGCCTGGAGCAATGTACACATTCAACACAGTATATAATATATTTATTTTTGCACTTTACACAGCCCTTAGTCTCAAAGATCTCAGAAGAAATGGCGGATCTAAAAGAAGTAGAAACATTCATGTGGTCACATGACCTACAGTATTCTTTACCACACTTAAAGGTCCTTTTAAAATGTAGCCAAGAGCTCTTAGGTCCGTCATTCTTAAGTAGACTAGCGGACAGTAAATTGCCAAGAGAAAGGTTCTTCCAATAGTCAAAACCGCAACCCTCCTCTATTGTGTGATGTAATTGTCTATCACCCATGAGGATAGGTAAGTTCTTTCTGATGATGGAGCACACCTGATTATATTGATTAGAGTAAGCAGTGATAAACAATGGTTTGTGTTTCCCTTCAGAGTAAAAACTCTGATCCTTTCTTACTTTGGGAATAAACAATTTACTCCTATCCATTTTAGGTAATTGGGGTTAATTTAGGGGGTGCTAGGTTAGGGGGCTTAGTAAATTAGTTATTTGCATTGTGGGGGGTTGGCAGTTTAGGTTAATTGCGTTGTGGGGGGTTGGCTACTGAAATCCTACTGAAATCCTATTGGCTAATCCTATTGAAATCCTATTGGCTAATTCAAATCAGTCAATAGGATTTGAGTAGCTCTCATCCTAACTGGCTGATTTGAATTTTTTCAGCCAATAAGAATGCAAGGTACCCCATTTAAACGGTATCTTGCATTCAATAGTCAGTGTACGGTGGCGATCATACAAAGAGGATCCTCTATGCTCCATGGCTTCACGGTCACCAGTCCTGGTCTGCCGTCATCCCCGATCCGTGCCGGCTTGGTCCTGGATGAAGAAAGAAGAGTTCCCTGCTTGGAAGAAGATGTTGGCCGCTTGGAAGAAAACTTCATCGCCTGGAAGAAGACTTCATCGCCTGGAAGAAGACTTCACCGCTGGACTTCGGGAACCATGATTACCTATTTGGGGGTTAGATTTAGGCTCATTTTTATTTTATTTTTTTATTTTTATTTTTTAGATTAGGTATTTCATGGGCACTTGTAAAAGAGATGAATGCCCTTTTAAGGGCAGCAAAAGAGCTGAATGCCCTTTTAAGGGCAGAGCCCATACAAATGCGCCTTTAGGGGCAATGGGTAGTTTAGGTTTTTTTAATTTTAGTTTTTTTTTATTTTAGGGGGTTTGGTGGGTGGGGGGTTTTACTGTTGGGGGGGATCTAGTATTTTTTAGAGGTAAAAAAGCAGTTTAACTTAGGGCAATGCCCTACAAAAGGCACTTTTATGGGCTTTTGGTAGTTTAGATTAGATTAGGGGATGTTTTTATTTTGGGGGGCTTTTTTATTTCCATAGGGATTAGGGTTTTTTTTTATTTTTGATAATTTAATTTATTATTTTCTGTAATGTTAGACTTTTTTATTTTTTGTAATTTTAGATTAATTTAATCAGTATTTTTTATTTTTAAAGTAATGTTAGTTTTTTTTATTTTAATTGTAAATTAGTATTTTTTAATTTAATGTAATCTGGGTTAATTTAGGGGGTGTTAGGTTAGGGGGCTTTGCCTTCTGCCCCTCCCGCAATATCATCAGATAATGTTACCCCTACCCCACCCCTGAATCCAGGGGCTAGGCCTAAGCAGAACAAATAAGTAAATAAGGTATAACAGACATAGGTAGTTCCTACATCACAGTCAGGTACATCTAGAGATAGCAATCAGAAATCCAAAACTAAGAATCCGTTTTTTTGGCCTGTTCTGAAACAACCAGAAGGGGGAGGTACTCTTCCAAAAACACGAGTAAATCACAGATATGCACTGAGAGACAACAAAATAGAGAATTAGACACAACCACAAATGTCATTAACCTTTCAACATACACATTGACAGATGTAGAGGAAAGGGTTCTTAGTTACATTTTGGGCTTTTGTCCCACTCAAAACTTTAACCTCTTTAACACAATACTTGACATAAACAAATTCATCAGAAAATTGACTTTAGGGAAACACTTCTCTAGTGAGATTTTAGAGTTGTCCGATAACAATGAACAGAACTACTAAACATCACGGCACCCTGAACAGACATTTCAGATGCTTGTGATGTTGTAACACTTGAAGAGTTAGAAAGAGAATCTTTAGACTTTTCAGAAAGAGGTCAGAATAGAACTTATCCTAAGCTAAAGTCAGATTCACATTTTTATTCTTTACAACGTAGAGGCAGTGCTCTCGAGACATATCACAAAAGAGTAGTGGAAGATTCGATTACCTTACACTATAGCTCAACACACCCTAAAAGTAATTTAACACTCAAAGAGAATCTAGATGTTAAATCACTAAGTAGCAATGAGAATTTAGTGATTCGTCAATCCGACAAAGGAGGGAGCATTGTGGTCATGAACCATCAAGGCTATATAGCAGAAGCTCATCGACAGATGAGAGACCCCAATACATACAAAATTCTTTAAAGAAATCCAGGTATATACTATCAGATGGAACGCAAGTCTTTGGTAGATGATGGAGTATGTATTGGGATCATAGACAGGGATACATCAAAATTTCTTGTAGTAGAAAATCCCGTAGTCCCCATATTCCATCCATGTAAAGGGACAACCAATCATCTAGGGCATTGGGTCTCTGTTCATCCCTCTATCAGAATGGCTTGATTCCATTCTACAAAGGACAGTACAGAAGCTCCATAGCTATTTAAGAGATACCATACATGTCTGGCTAGAGGACTACAGTTGGTTGACAATTGATGTTGTATCACTGTACTCTAGTATACCCCATGACAAGGGGCTTTTGGCCATAGAATTTTTCTTGGATTTTGACAATGACATGGAGTTTATTGAAAAGGAATATGTATTGTGAGTCAGACGCTTTCTACTTGAACATAACTACTTCATGTTTGAAGGCATTTACTATCTGCAATTAAGAGGTAATGCGATAGGGGGGAAGTTTGCCCCCTTGTACGCCAACATTTTCATGGGTTGGGTAGAATGTATCTTTGTGTATGCAGACATTAATCCTATGAGAGAAAAAAGTTATTCTATATAAACGCTTCATTGATGATCTCTTGATCATCTGGAGATCTGGGAAAGAAGAAGCAGAACAATGTGTTCAGTATCTCAATGCACAATATACAGGGGTCATTTTTTTAACCCATGATTGGAATAAAGATAAAATGTGTTTTTTAGATATTGAACTCTCTGGGTCTATAGTCACAGGACAGGTCAAAACCTATATCGTAAAAAGATTGCAGGTAATTCCCTTCTACATGCAAAAAGTGCTCACCCAAAACATGTATTTAAAGGGATTCTCAAGAGTCAATTTATCAGAATAAAATGTATATGTTCAGATGAAGCTGATCTCTGCACACAAAATTCCAAATTGAAGAGACGGTTCAAAACTAGAGGGTACTGTACCAACCTTAGTAAACAAAATCTCAAGTGAGATAAGCACTGTTAACAGATAGGATATTCTTCGCACTAAACCAAAGAAATTGCAAGCACAACAGCCGCTTTTTATCATTACATTTTCATCCGAATATACAGAAGTCTGTAATATCATCAAAAAATACTTCCCATTGTTGTATAAGGACAAAAAGTTGAAAAGGTCACCTAGTAACCTCAAGTCCTCTAACAGTGATAACTTGTGGCTGATGGTCAATGGTACTTATCGTTGTGGCCACCCATGTTGCAAGTCTTGTGACTTTCTAATGGTAGGGAGGGAATTCTATTCCTGTGTAACATGACAGATGTTCCAAACGAAAGGATGCATCATTTGCTCTACCTCCTACGTGTTCTATTTAATAGAGTGTACTGAACACCCTTTACAATATGTAGGAATGACGAGTAGGGATGTGCGAACATGCATCAGAGAACATTTAGGTTACATTACCAATGAGAAGCGGTGTTCAGCTCTATTAAGACATTTTCTAGATGTTCACCACCAAAACACCAGCAGTTTCAGATGGAGGGCAATAGAACATCAAACAAACACAGTCCTTTAGCCTAAGCACCAATAGGGACACATATAATATAATATAATACTGGTTGAACTGGGATCCGGTATATACTTAGTCACTTTTCCAAATAATTCCACAGAGTCCTTCACCTTATAAAGTGTATCGGCAAACTTTCAGCATGTGTATTATTCTGTGAGTAGACAGATTCACGACAGAGCTTTTGCATTAAACATCTGGTCTTACCAGTATCTTGCGTCACAATTTCTTTCACAGCTCATATTTCTCCACGGTCGGCTGACAGGAGCTGCCCGGATAGCAATACGCTAGGCTTGATAACTTACGCCTTACTCTTTGCTGTTGCTTCCGACTTGTAAACGCTCCCTCCATCAACCATGGGCCGTAGCTGATGACGTCATCTGCAGGATTTCACTATGTCTCTCTCACTCCGGATACTCTGTATGCCTTACACTGTGATCAGCTGTGAAATTCACCAGTTCCCAGGGTCTGAGTGTTCTTGCCTTCTTTAAGTGGCCTTGTTAGCCTGTGCTCACCTATCCCCAGAAATAATGTAGAAAAGCAATGTTCATAAAGGAACACCAGGCAGTTGAATAAAATAAAACTTAACCTTTATTCCAGCTTGCAGCCATATGAATCAAAAGACAATGCTAAACTTCTACAGAGTCAGTAGAGGATCTCTCAGAAAAGTTTTAGCTCAGGTGAGGAAAGAGAACCCCAGTTTCAACATCACTTGAAATAGACACAAGGTCAGTCAGGTCTTTCATTTTTTAAATTGCTCTCCTCATCTTTCATTTTTTAAATTGCTCTCCTATATGTAGAATATGAATACTTAATTTAAAAAACGGTTGTCAAAGGTGGTTAACAAAAATATTTACCTAGTGGCTGTTTTGTCCTAGTTTCGGGTTAGATGCCTGTCATAGAAACATCAAAACAAACTATGTAATTGCAGCAGTGTTGCTGTTAACTAACAGCTACTTAGTTTAAACCTCTGAGAGGTAATATTATTAATTCCATAAGTGTTTATCAACTAGAGGTTATATAGCATAACAGAAATGGGAAGTTTGCTACATTAATTATAACTGAATAGTTAAATAATTCGGATACATTTAATATCTTTTACTAAGCAATCTTAAGACCAACAAGTTTATATATACAATTTTGCCAGACTCACAGCCACAAACCCAATGTGATACAAATAATTGGACAGCTCACTACCTATGTTAGAACTTCTTTTATAACAGAAAATAACTATCACTGAATAAATCCAATGCATGTTGATAAAAATCCGCTATAGAATTGCAGTGAGAAAAAATATTGATACATTGAAACTAAGTTATAAAATAGTGACTAATCATCACAGCAAATAAGTGGTACATTAATAAAAAGGATTTTTAATTCTTAAAACAGAAGTGGTCAGCATCATAGTTGCAATTAAGGATAATATATCCTCAGTGGCACACATATAACAAATTTGTATTGTACATGTTATGTATTTAAGGGACTGAAGTAATTTATGAGTCTAACACTAATACTGCAAGCTATTCCCTAAAGATATCCAATTCATGATTTACCTTCAATACCTCTAACAGTTGTGTAAGTAAAATACAAGGAAAAACATAAGCCACGAGAGATCTATAAATTAATTAAAAGTAATACTATATGTGGTATTACCTTAACAAAATAGTAAATATCAACAACTAAGTTGTACTTTTAAAAAACAAGCCAAAAATAAGGCTAAGAGAAATCAATATTGAATAAGTACAACATTAATAAACAAGTATATATAAAATTGAATCACAATAGATCCTTTCCTGACACCACCATAAAATTTATTTAAAATTAAAATCTATCTAAGGGAGAAGTGTTTTTAATTTTGTGTGAGGGCAGCAGAATACCACAAAATATAAGCGGTCTCTTAAATAAATATGAATAAAAGTTATTTTTTATCTTCTAATAGCACTACATTGCGACCTATAATTCAAATCAGTGTAAAGAAGCATACTTTTTTGACATAAGTCACGCATCTCTGATTTATGCTTATTTAGTTGTAACATGGTCAGTCAGACCCATAGATACCATGACATATCCCACTTCTAATGTAAAGACAGATAGTAATAGAGGACTTTCTAGTCAACATTCAGGGCCTACTACCAAATCCACAGTACAAAGTATATTGAAAGAAACAGACTACAGTGAGTAGGTTTTTCACAAACCCCCAGAAAGACCAGACATGGGGGGGGGAGTGGCAGAGGTTATATCAGGCAAAACAGATATCAGACCAGGAGAGGCAGGGCTCAAACCAAGTACAATTGAGCCCAATAATTAATCTTTCCACACATCATCTGACTACTGAGGAAAAAAGAGTATTAGAGCTGGGTCTTAATTTTGTTCCAACAGAAGATTTTGACTTTTTTCCGACATAAATAGATGTGAATAAACTGATAAGGAACATAACTCTAAAAACATTTCTCAGATGATGTGTCAAATGTTGATGTAATCTTAAGTGAAAACGAAAAAGTGATGAGTGAATTAACTTTTGAGGAAACCTGCGATCTGGTAGTCTTAGATCTACAGGCTGAAAGTAACCATCAAGAAAAAGTATTCCAACAAAATATTGTTCTCACATTCCAAAATTCCTCAAAATTCTATGTAATCCAAAGTCGAGGGAATATTTTGGAAAAATTTCAAAGCAGGATAGAACATGATCTAAATACACTGTCATACACATGTAGTGAAAATAGGGGTAATAATCTCTGTAGAGACTTGAAAGAAGCCATGAGAGACCTTAGTAACAACCCAGACATAGTGATAAGAAACGCAGATAAGGGGGGCTCAATTGTAGTTATGGACAAGACACATTTTATTCAAGAAGCAAATAGACAGATAAGTGACAGAGAACAATACACACAATTAGAATTTGACCCTACTACCAAATTCAAGAGGGAATTATCACATCTCATAGATGATGGTTTGAGGAAGGTCTCCTTGATAAAAACACAAGTGAATTTTTGACTGTTAGGAACCCAGTGATTCCAGTATTCAACATGCTCCCGAAGGTACACAAGAGAATAGAAAATTTGACAGGGAGACCAATAATCAGTGGCATAGGCTCATTAAATGAGCGTATGTCACAGTGGTTGGATGGTATTTTACAACTCATGGTAACAAACTTGAGAAGCTATTTACGTGATACCAAGCAGTTATTGAAGAAGATTAAACATATCAGTTGGGAAAAGGAACTTGGCTGGTTGACCGTAGATGTTCAGTCTCTCTACTCTTTAATACCCCATGAGATGGACTTAAGAGTGATTGAGTTTTTTGTAAATAGAACAGAAGGATACAGTGATAATCTGGCTAAAATTATTGTGCGTGTAACCAAATATCTACTCACACATAATTATTTTACCTTTGAGGGGGTTTTTTACCTCCAGAGTTGTGGGACAGCTATGGGGGCAAAGTTTGCCCCCTCCTACGTTAACCTCTTTATGGGGTGGTAGGAGCTGTCCCACATCTATGGATGTGGAAGCCCTCTCAGGAAAAGTATTATTTATTACCACAGATATATTGATGACCTCATTTGCCTCTGGAAAGGTGATAAACATAGTGCACAGGAGTTTGTGGCACTACTGAATGCATAATAGGTCAGCATAAAATTCACCTTTGAATTTGAGTATGATGAAATCCATTATTTGGATGTCAAATTGAAGGGTACCAGAGAAGGTTACATTCAAACTGAAGTTTACAGTAAGCCTATTGCAGGAAATACATTGTTACACGCTCAGAGCAGTCACCCCAGGCAGGTATTCAGTTCTGTAACTAAAGGTCAGTTTATTAGACTGAAAAGAAATTGTAACACAGATACAGCATATAATAAACATGCAGAATTGTTATCTGGTAAATTAAGGGACAGAGGCTATCATAGAAAGACTATTGAATTGGCTAGAGCTTTGGTAGCAACAATGGAAAGAACAGATTTACTCAAGGATAAAAAAGTTGTTGCAAGGAGAAAGACAATAGGGTAAACTTTGTCACTAAGTATAGTAAGCAATATCATAAAATATACTCTATTATACAGATACATCTTCCACTGCTTCAGGCAGACGATAAGTTGATTGATATTGCAAAACAAGGTTGTAGGTTTTCTTATAAAAAAGGCATGTCCATAGCTAACAATATAGCCCCCACTAAACTGAGGAAAAAGAAGTCAACCAATCAGAATTCATGGCTGACATTCAGAGGGACCTTCCATTGCAGTAATTCAACATGTAAAGCTTGTGATTTTCTTCATGAAAGAAATACCTTTAAGAGTACAGAAACTGGTGAGGAATTTTCCCACAAGACATGTTTAAATTGTAGGGAGACATGTGTAATCTATCTACTCACATGCATTGCATGTGATTTGCAGTATGTCGGACTCACAACAAGGGAGGTCCGGGAGAGAATTAGAGAACACGTTAATAACATAAAATACGGTTCTCTTACCACACCTCTTGTGGAACATTTCAGGGATAAACATCAAAAATGACCTATGTCTCTTAGGTGGACGATAATTGAAAAGATACAGAAACCTAAAGGGGGACAAACTAAAGAATCAGAGTTGGCTTTAAGAGAGGTATTCTGGATTAATAAATTGAAATCCAGGATACCTCTATGACTAAACTCTGTATACGATGTGATCAACTTCTGGCAATAGATGATCAAATTCTTCATTAGCTCAGGATAATACAAATGTATGTAGGTTATTAGACCATAAAGTTGAGGAGACCACATGTGTATATTGGGTAATGTCTAATATTGAATTTTTAGTACAATATTAAACTTTATTTTAATATATTGTATTTTGTCACAATGAAGAAATAAACTAGAGTAAATGTAGTAATTTAAAGATTGGGGTCAGGCTGTTTTTCGCCAAAGGGGCTAGGTTTACACTCAATTAACTAACAACAGTAAGAATTACTGGTGCAAGCTATTCAACACCTTGGGAATATTAGGTTAAGATTTTAAAGGGACATTAAACACTTTGAGATGGTAATATAATATGATACATTTTATATAATATAACAACTCTGCAATATACTTTCATTATTTATTTTTTCCTCTTTGCCTGCAATTCCATTCTGAAATAGTGAGCTTTTCAGTTCCTGTTAGAAATGGAAGTGCAGAACACTGTTAAATCCAGCACAACCATTGGCTGCACACTCTAGTGACCTATGTATAACTGACCTTAATTGGCCACAGCAGTTCCCAGTGTTTTATAGACACTAAAACTTTACACTTGTTTTGTCACTTTTTAAACAACTAATGAAACTTTAAAAAATACATCTAAATGTTAGTCATGGACTAATCTTTTCTTTGAATGCATCATTCTATCTAGCATGTATTTAGTGTTTAATGTCCCTTTAAGGTTAAGATTAAGACAAGGAACGAATATCTGATGTTTCAGATTAAGAAAATGTGAGAATTATAATATAATAAATTTAAATGAATTTAAATGAATGCAGCCATGTTATGTCCATATCCCCCTTATGTATGTATTCATATATATATATATATATATATATATATAAACAAATAAAAGCACTGAACATTAGGAGCAATAGACTAGAGAGTGGTTTTATGCAGATATATGAGAAACAGATATGGTCATGCTCAGATTTACTTGCAAGCACAGTTAGAATAAAAACACAGCTCAGCTATAGGGATCCCAAGAGCAAGTGCCAAGACACAGGTGAATTGGTTTGTGAGGATTTTAGGACTTTTCGTTACATTGAATCAGTGACAGGGTAGAGGGCTTGGTTTTAACGGTTATTAACCAATGAGATGATATTGAGATCTTTAAAAAGGTGTGTAGCGGTATAGTTCCTTATGCTATGAATACGGCAAAACGCCAAAACGCGTAAGCAGGAACGCTACCCATGTTCTAAGATGTGATGGGATGTGATGTCGAATTTTAGCATTGTATTTTGATGCATATAGCTGCAAGCTGGAATAAAGGTTAAGTTTTATTTTATTCAACTGTCTAGTGCTCCTTTACGAACATTGCTTTTGGGCAATAGAACATGTCAGAAATCCCAGCAGTGGAGGCAACAGAAATAGATTGCTTTCAGAAAAAGACATTTTCTGGATATTTAAACTTGATACACAAATACCCAAAGGGTTTAATTCCGAGTATGACATCATCAATTACTGGGAATAAAGTTAGTTTAAATTACCAGTTCTATTATTTCAATATCAAACAGATAGTCTCGTAGATAGTTCCTTAGACTCACCATACTATAGTCCCCCTTATGTAATCTCAATGAACTTAGGTTAGGTTTTCATGATGGCAAAAAGAGTATGTGTATGTCCCTTGACTTAAACAGACAATTACACATATACAAAGTCACAAAATCGTTTAATCCATAGAATATAGATTACTTTGAAAGCATACTTACACTCATTGCTAAATACTTTTTTGCATCGAGACAAATACTATGAACCATAAGGTTTAGAATTAATCATCTTACCTACTTTAATAATATAGGCTGGGTTTTGTTTAAAAGTTTATGATACTATGCGTACAAAATTATTTGACACTGTAATTCTACTTATTTCCTTAGATTTAAGTCTGAATAAAGTAACATTTAAGTTTTTGTTTAAACATAATTATTGGGATATCATTTCAGTTAATACGCTGTAAGTGGATTTAGCATTGTATGTTTTCCACTTTACACAAGTATTTTACCTATGCACTTATCCTTAGGCAATGCTTGTAAATAGGTGTTGACACTTTAAGAAACAAATATGTCACTAATTGTTTGTCAAATAGCTGATTAGCAGCCCCTTTTTAAATTTGGTTGACTCTCTGTATATCAAGTCTATGAATACGGCTCCATGCCCAAACACGTGAGACCAGCCAACCGGTCTTTCTATTCTGTGTTTTTAAACAATATGGAATAAAGTTTTAATTAGTTATTTGCATTGTGGGGGGTTGGCGGATTAGGAGTTAATAGGTTAATTAAGTTTATTTAGTTGGTGGGGGATGGCAGTTTAGGGGTTAATAGTTTTAATAGGTATTTTGCAATGTGGGTAAATGGGGGATTAGGGGTTAATAGTTTATTAAGGTATATTGCGGTGTGGGGTGATGGCGGTGTAGGGGTTAATTACTTTATTAGGTATATATCGTTGTGGGGGGTTGGCGGATTAGGGGTTCATAGGTTAATTAGATGTTTTGCGATGTGGGGGTTGGCACTGCAGATTAGGGGTTAATATACTTTATTAGTTATTGCGGTGGGGGTAGGCGATTGACAGGTAGATATTGCTCATGCGTTATTTATTATTTTCAGGAGTTACGGTGCTCAAATTTTCAGTGCAAGGCTTGCTGCGCCTGCCTATGTGTGGGAGGTGAAAATGGAGTAAAATTTCTCCATTTTAGCCGTGTAAGTCCTTGCGCTGAATATGTGATATTGACTTGCAGCAAAGTTCTATGTTAGCTTATGGGAGTAAAAATAGTGGGCAACAGGTGAAATATACGTGCCACATTTATATGCGGTGCCGTATATGTGACAGCAATACAGGATTTTGCGGGCGACGCTGCATATGTAATCTTGCCCTATAACTGTACATTTGTTTACATGCACTTTTGTCTGAAGAAGGGGAGCAGAGTCCCTGAAACCCAGGGGCGGAATTATCATTGGTGCAACAGTTGCAGTGGCACCAGGGCCCAAGTGCTGTGGGGTTCCATAACAGCAATCCTATACATAGGTCTGTGCAGAATGTGTGGAATCCTAATGCAGAAAAGCCATTTAT
This sequence comes from Bombina bombina, assembly GCF_027579735.1. NCBI lineage: Eukaryota > Metazoa > Chordata > Amphibia > Anura > Bombinatoridae > Bombina > Bombina bombina. Next base: position 1,036,822,046 of record NC_069503.1, on the reverse strand, counting down.
TATTGCAGGTTACAGGTCTATCTATCTATTTAACTACCTATCCTCAAAATCCTGTATTTGAGTACTGCTTACTACTGAGTTACCTTTAGGGGGGGGCAAAAACTTTAGTCCGCTACTGCCTGAAACATCACATAAATAAAGTGTGATCACTATTGAAAATCCAAAAACTGCCTGCTTTACTCCTTGGATATATAATACAGTCATGGCCAAAAATATTGGCACCCCTGAAAATCTGTCAGTTACTGCACCACTTCGCCCAGAAAATTGTTGCAATTACAAATGTTTAAGCATTGTCAAGTTTTGTTTTTTTTTTTTGTATTGGTATGACACAAAAAAGTGGAGAAAAAAAGCTAAATCTGACATATTCCACTCAAAACTGGACTGGATAAAATTATTGGCACCCTCAATTTAATATTTGGTAGCACACCCCTTGGAAAAAATAACTAAAATCAATCACTTCCTGTAACCATCAATGAGTTTCTTACACCTCTCTACTGGAGTTTTAGACCACTCTCCTTATTTCATCAACTGCTCCAGGTCTCTAAGATTGGAAGGGTTCCTTTTCCCAACTGCTATTTTGAGATCTCTCCACAGGTGCTCTATGGGATTGAGATCTGGGCCTCTAGTTATCAAGCCATCTACTTACCTGCCTTCACCGGCCCCAATACGCCCACCTAAGCTCACCTCACATCGCCGCCACGGACCTGAATACGCTCGCCAAAGTTATCAAAAAAGCTGTCAAAAAGCCGAGCAGCAAGTATGGGGCGATGAGCAGCGGACTGTGATAGTTTCACTCATCTGATCTCGCTGCTCTTCGGCTTTTTCCCAGCTTTATTGATAAGCTGTCACTAAGCACCCACACTAAACTACACTGTTCTACCCCCTATACCGGCACCCCCGGAGCCCCCCGCAACTAAATAAAGTTATTAACCCCTAAACCGCTGCTCCTAGACCCCGCCGCAACTATAATAAATGTATTAACCCCTAAACTGCCGCTCCCGGACCCCGCCGCCACCTACATAATACCTATTAACCCCTATCCTACCCCCCCATACCTCCGCCACCTATAATAAATTTATTAACCCCTATCCTGCGAATCCCGGACCCCGCTGCAACTAAATAAATTGTTTAAACCCTAAACCGCCACTCCCGGACCCTGCTGCCACCTATATTAAACGTATTAACCCCTAATCTGCCCCCCCCTACACCGTCGCCACCTATAATAAATTTATTAACCCCTATCCTGCCCCCCCTACAACGTCGCAACCTATAATAAAATTATTAACCCCTAAACCTAAGTCTAACACTAACCCTTACAACCCTTGACAAAGCCTTAAGGCAAAACATGTCAGGGCTGCCGGAGACTCTATCTCCTTTTTAATTTAAACAGTGGTGTGAAATGTTGAATGAATGAGTTATTAGAATATAATTTAAAATTGTATGCAAGTGTGAATGCAAGATGTCCGTTTAGTGGTTTTCAAAACTATAATTAACTTACAGATAAACAGAGTTACCTACTGAACAGTTATTATCTGACCACTATTAAGGTTAACCTTTGATAACCCAGTAAAAATGTGGGGATGATACGCTAGTGGATACCTAACTAATAGCATTTCTGTTTGATATCCGGGCCCGAACCAATTAAATAACAAGGGGGAAAGATCTGTTAATCTAGTACTCCGAAGCCAGTACGGGTGTTATAGTAACAGGATTACTGAGGCATACTGCCCAAATTTATAGTACTCTGTACTCTAAATTCAGTTGAGTGATGCTAGACTAAAATAGGCATTACACTGCATTTAACAACGTAGCAGGTCGTAGACAGAATTTATGGATATACTGTTGATATACTTGATACCATTACTATCAGCTACACGTTTTAAATATAATTTACCTCTGTTAACTTATCCTGTGGTTATAAGCTCTTGATATCATTACGTCTATTAAACAGTCAGCTGAATATCAAAGCGCACCTAATAACCCAATATCTGGTACCGGATAGAAAACCCCGGATGAGCCGCTGAAATATTTCGGACTACAATTATGAGCCAGAGGCTCCAAATATAACTTATCTTCGTAAACCCTTAGTGCTGTTATGAGATATTGTCATTTTTTGCGCTCATTAAACAGTTAGCCGATCAAGAGTTTAACCCGAGTGAAATAGCATTTTTCCCAAATATTTCTTTACATAATACAGTGACACTCTATTAGGCCAGCAGCATTTAAATTATCTTATATTCATGAACCCTGTTTAGATTTGATATTCCTTGACCGAGATATGTTAATTGATAAGAGACAGTAACGTTCCTAATACACAACTAATCAAAGTGAACGTGGCACATCTCTATATAGAACACACGATATTAAAAGATGACTTTAACATAAGTAAATATACCAGCAAGCACAGGAGCAATAATATGGCATCAATCTGAGTTGATTCTTGACCTGAGTTACTATTACTGTGTACTAGTTCACTAATATTCAGGCTGGCTCACAGTTTGATATATCAAGATAATGTTACTAATTCCATGCAAGATATGATTATATGGTTTAAATATGATTAAATCCATAATTCATTGTGCTGAACTAATTATGATATTATAACAAGTATTGGGTGATAATTATATCAAGAACGAGAATCTTACGGAATTATATCCTCCATAAGTGCCCTTGAAATAAAATATGACTAATCTGCACATAGGAGTAAAACAACTGTAAGAGATACACCAGTCATTTAACACTAATATATTACATTGGAATGCAATTTGAGTACCTATGCCCATGCATGTTTAGCATACTAGCACATTAATACCCCAAACGTAATTGACGCATTCCTTCAGTTTATTTCATTTCACCTCATTACGCCTAGTGTCCTGTGCTCTGGCAACATCAAGGATTTTTAGAAGATATCACTTTCTCATGTAGCCAATACTATCCAGTCTCAGCACCTGATTGGCTCTATAAAGTAATTTACCTACCCTGGGACCTCTCTGAGATAGGTCCACAGTTAGGTACCACATTGGCAATTCATCTTTATAGGCCAATCCTTGTCCAAATTTAGATCCTGACTTGGGGTATCCTTACATTATTTACGTGATTAGTGGCCAGTCCATGACATATACACACTAAGTGACTGATTTTACCTCCATTAGAGCTCCTTAGTATCTTCCCAAGCATACGATTTGAATTCTTTGCTAAGGCCAATATATTCTACTCCAGAGGCTATTTCAGCCACTGGTTTACATTCACTCACGCTCACACCGACTGTGGTTTTTAATACGTTTACCCCCTTTTAACAATATTATTAAATGTTAAGTTTTAAATCCCCCTTCATATTGGAGCCTACCTCCTATGGTACAATAGTGATCCTTTCACTTTGCGCTGGTGAGTGCTAAATAAGTACATTCTTCCAATTGCGGTAGCAATTGATACTCTTGTGTTTGCCTCTCTGCATGTACAGCACCTCAGTCCCAACATATAGTAGTATTTAACAACTTCCTCCTCCATGATTAAGGAGAGTTAAATCCAACTAGGGACCCAACACTAGTAGTGCCGTCGTCTCCTTTCTTGTTTTTTGCACACAGACAACCCTTACATCCCCCTATCTTAAATATTAATTAAATAAATCTAAATAAATATAACTCTTATTAAATTAATTATTCCTATTTAAAAATAAATACTTACCTGTAAAATAAACCCTAATATAGCTACAATATTACTAATAATTATATTGTAGCTATTTTAGGATTTATTTTTATTTTACAGGCAAATTTGTATTTATTTTAACTAGGTACAATAGTTATTAAATAGTTATTAACTATTTAATAATGACCTAGCTAAAAGATATACAAAATTACCTGTAAAATAAATCCTAACTTAAGTTACAATTAAACCTAACACTACACTATCATTAAATTAATTAAATTAATTAAGTACAAAAAATAAAAAAAATAAGTTACAAAAAATAAAAAAATATTACAAGATTTTTAAACTAATTACACCTAATCTAAGCCCCCTAATAAAATAACAAAGCCCCCCAAAATAAAAAAATTCCCTACCCTATTCTAAATTACAAAAGTTAACAGCTCTATTACCAGCCCTTAAAAGGGCCTTTTGCGGGGCATTCCCCAAAGTAATCAGCTCTTTTGCATGTTAAAAAAAATACAACCCCCCCCAACATTAAAACCCACCACCCACATACCCCTACTCTAACCCACCCAAACCCCCCTTAAAAAATTTTAACACTACCCCCCTGAAGATCTCCCTACCTTGAGTCGTCTTCAGCCAGCCGACCACCGATGGAATAGAAGAGGACATCCGCAGCGGCCAAAGTCATCATCCAAGGGGCGCTGAAGAGGTCTTCCATCCGATAGAAGTCTTCATCCATGCGGCGTCTTCAATCTTCATCCATCCGGAGCAGAGCCTTCTTCAAATGAGCCGACGCGGAGCCATCCTCTTCCAACGACGCCTACCCGACGAATGGATATTCCTTTAAGTGACGTCATCCAAGATGGCGTCCCTCGAATTCTGATTGGCTGATAGGATTCTATCAGCCAAATGGAATTAAGGTAGGAAAAATCTGATTGGCTGATGCAATCAGCCAATCAGATTCAAGTTCAATCCGATTGGCTGATCCATCAGCCAATAAAATGCGAGCTAAGTCTGATTGGCTGATTGCATCAGCCAATCAGATTTTTCCTACCTTAATTCCGATTGGCTGATAGAATCCTATCAGCCAATCGGAATTCGAGGGACGCCATCTTGGATGACGTCACTTAAAGGAATATTCATTCATCGGATAGGCATCATTGGAAGAGGATGGCTCCACGTCGGCTCGTTTGAAGAAGGCTCCGCTCCGCTCCGGATGGATGAAGATTGAAGACGCCGCATGGATGAAGACTTCTATCGGATGGAGGACCTCTTCAGCGCCCCTTGGATGATGACTTTGGCCGCTGCGGATGTCCTCTTCTGTTCCATCGGTGGTCGGCTGGCTGAAGACGACTCAAGGTAGGGAGATTTTCAGGGGGGTAGTGTTAAGTTTTTTTAAGGGGGGTTTGGGCCGCTGCGGATGTCCTCTTCTGTTCCATCGGTGGTTGGCTGGCTGAAGACGACTCAAGGTAGGGAGATCTTCAGGGGGTAGTGTTAGGTTTTTTTAAGGGGGTTTGGGTGGGTTAGAGTAGGGGTATGTGGGTGGTGGGTTTTAATGTTGGGGGAGTTGTATTTTTTTAACATGCAAAAGAGCTGATTACTTTGGGGCATGCCCCCCAAAAGGCCCTTTTAAGGGCTGGTAATAGAGCTGTTAACTTTTGTAATTTATACTAGGGTAGGGCATTTTTTTATTTGGGGGGCTTTGTTATTTTATTAGGGGGCTTAGATTAGGTGTAATTAGCTTAAAAATCTTGTAATATTTTTTTATTTTTTTGTACTTTAGTTAGTTTATTTAATTGTATTTAATTGTAGGTATTTGTAGTTAATTTAATTATTTTAATGATAATGTAGTGTTAGGTTTAATTGTAACTTAGGTTAGGATTTATTTTACAGGTAATTTTGTATTTCTTTTAGCTAGGTCGTTATTAAATAGTTAATAACTATTTAATAACTATTGTACCTAGTTAAAATAAATACAAAGTTACCTGTAAAATAAATATAAATCCTCACGGCTAGATTTGGAGTTTTTTCGGTAACGACCCGAAAAGCTAACGCCGGCTTTTTTCTGGCCGCACCATAAAAATAACTTTGGTATTGAGAGTCCACATAAAGGCTGCGTTAGGCTCCAAAAAAGGAGCGTAGAGCATATTTAACGCAGCTTCAACTCTCGATACCAGAGTTGCTTACGCAAGCGGCCAGCCTCAAAAACGTGCTCGTGCACGATTCCCCCATAGGAAACAATGGGGCTGTTTGAGCTGAAAAAAAACACCTGCAAAAAAGCCGCGTTCAGCTCCTAACGCAGCCCCATTGTTTGCTATGCGGAAACACTTCCTACGTCTGCACCTAACACTCTAACATGTACCCCGAGTCTAAACACCCCTAACCTTACACTTATTAACCCCTAATCTGCCGCCCCCGCTATCGCTGACCCCTGCATATTATTATTAACCCCTAATCTGCCGCTCTGTAAACCGCCGCTACTTACATTATCCCTATGTACCCCTAATCTGCTGCCCTAACATCGCCGACCCCTATATTATATTTATTAACCCCTAATCTGCCCCCCACAACGTCGCCTCCACCTGCCTACACTTATTAACCCCTAATCTGCCGAGCGGACCTGAGCGCTACTATAATAAAGTTATTAACCCCTAATCCGCCTCACTAACCCTATAATAAATAGTATTAACCCCTAATCTGCCCTCCCTAACATCGCCGACACCTAACTTCAATTATTAACCCCTAATCTGCCGACTGGAGCTCACCGCTATTCTAATAAATGTATTAACCCCTAAAGCTAAGTCTAACCCTAACACTAACACCCCCCTAAGTTAAATATAATTTACATCTAATGAAATTAATTATCTCTTATTAAATAAATTATTCATATTTAAAGCTAAATACTTACCTGTAAAATAAATCCTAATATAGCTACAATATAAATTATAATTACATTGTAGCTATTTTAGGATTAATATTTATTTTACAGGCAACTTTGTAATTATTTTAACCATGTACAATAGCTATTAAATAGTTAAGAACTATTTAATAGTTACCTAGTTAAAATAATTACAAAATTACCTGTAAAATAAATCCTAACCTAAGTTAGAATTAAACCTAACCCTATACTATCATTAAATTAATTAAATAAAATACCTACAATTACCTACAATTAAACCTAACACTACACTATCAATAAATAAATTAAGTACAATTCCTACAAATAACTACAATGAAATAAACTAACTAAAGTACAAAAAATAAAAAAGAGCTAAGTAAAAAAAAATAAAAAAATATTTACAAACATAAGAAAAATATTACAACAATTTTAAACTAATTACACCTACTCTAAGCCCCCTAATAAAATAACAAAGACCCCTAAAATAAAAAATGCCCTACCCTATTCTAAATTACTAAAGTTCAAAGCTCTTTTACCTTACCAGCCCTGAACAGGGCCCTTTGCGGGGCATGCCCCAAGAAGTTCAGCTCTTTTGCCTGTAAAAAAAAACATACAATACCCCCCCCCCAACATTACAACCCACCACCCACATACCCCTAATCTAACCCAAATCCCCCTTAAATAAACCTAACACTAAGCCCCTGAAGATCATCCTACCTTGTCTTCACCTCACCAGGTATCACCGATCCGTCCTGGCTCCAAAATCTTCATCCAACCCAAGTGTGGGCTGGCGATCCATCATCCGGTGGCTGAAGAGGTCCAGAAGAGGCTCCAAAGTCTTCATCCTATCCGGGAAGAAGAGTCGATCCGGACCGGCAACCATCTTGATCCAAGCGGCATCTTCTATCTTCATCCGATGACGACCGGCTCCATCCTGAAGACCTCCACCGCGGACCCATCTTCTTCCGGCGACGTCCAACTGAAGAATGACGGTTCCTTTAAGGGACGTCATCCAAGATGGTGTCCCTCGAATTCCGATTGGCTGATAGGATTCTATCAGCCAATCGGAATTAAGGTAGGAATATTCTGATTGGCTGATGGAATCAGCCAATCAGAATCAAGTTCAATCCGATTGGCTGATCCAATCAGCCAATCAGATTGAGCTCGCATTCTATTGGCTGTTCCGATCAGCCAATAGAATGCAAGCTCAATCTGATTGGCTGATTGGATCAGCCAATCGGATTGAACTTGATTCTGATTGGCTGATTCCATCAGCCAATCAGAATATTCCTACCTTAATTCCGATTGGCTGACAGAATCCTATCAGCCAATCGGAATTCGAGGGATGCCATCTTGGATGACGTCCCTTAAAGGAACCGTCATTCTTCAGTTGGACGTCGCCGGAAGAAGATGGGTCCGCGGTGGAGGTCTTCAGGATGGAGCAGGTCGTCATCGGATGAAGATAGAAGATGCCGCTTGGATCAAGATGGTTGCCGGTCCGGATCGCCTCTTCTTCCCGTATAGGATGAAGACTTTGGAGCCTCTTCTGGACCTCTTCAGCCACAGGATGATGGATTGCCAGCCCCCGCTTGGGTTGGATGAAGATTTTGGAGCCAGGACGGATTGGTGATACCTGGTGAGGTGAAGACAAGGTAGGATGATCTTCAGGGGCTTAGTGTTAGGTTTATTTAAGGGGGGCTTGGGTTAGATTAGGGGTATGTGGGTGGTGGGTTGTAATGTTGGTGGGGGGTATTGTATGTTTTTTTTTACAGGCAAAAGAGCTGAACTTCTTGGGGCATGCCCCGCAAAGGGCCCTGTTCAGGGCTGGTAAGGTAAAAGAGTTTTGAACTTTAGTAATTTAGAATAGGGTAGGGCATTTTTTATTTTGGGGGTCTTTGTTATTTTATTAGGGGGCTTAGAGTAGGTGTAATTAGTTTAAAATTGTTGTAATATTTTTATTATGTTTGTAAATATTTTTTTATTTTTTGTAACTTAGTTCTTTTTTATTTTTTGTACTTTAGTTAGTTTATTTCATTGTAGTTATTTGTAGATATTGTATTTAATTAATGTATTGATAGTGTAGTGTTAGGTTTAATTGTAGGTAATTATAGGTATTTTATTTAATTAATTTAATGATAGTATAGTGTTAGGTTTAATTGTAACTTAGGTTAGGATTTATTTTACAGGTAATTTTGTAATTATTTTAACTAGGTAGCTATTAAATAGTTCTTAACTATTTAATAGCTATTGTACCTGGTTAAAATAATTACAAAGTTGCCTGTAAAATAAATATTAATCCTAAAATAGCTACAATGTAATTATAATTTATATTGTAGCTATATTAGGATTTATTTTACAGGTAAGTATTTAGCTTTAAATAGGAATAATTTATTTAATAAGAGTTAATTTATTTCGTTAGATTAAAATTATATTTAATTTAGGGGGGTGTAAGTGTTAGGGTTAGACTTAGCTTTAGGGGTTAATACATTTATTAGAATAGCGGTGAGCTCCGGTCGGCAGATTAGGGGTTAATAATTGAAGTTAGGTGTCGGCGATGTTAGGGAGGGCAGATTAGGGGTTAATAATATTTATTATAGGGTTAGTGAGGCGGATTAGGGGTTAATAACTTTATTATAGTAGCGGTGCGGTCCGCTCGGCAGATTAGGGGTTAATAAGTGTAGGCAGGTGGAGGCGACGTTGAGGGGGGCAGATTAGGGGTTAATAAATATAATATAGGGGTCGGCGGTGTTAGGGGCAGCAGATTAGGGGTACATAAGTATAACGTAGGTGGCGGTCGGCAGATTAGGGGTTAAAAAAATTTAATCGAGTGGCGGCGATGTGGGGGGGCCTCGGTTTAGGGGTACATAGGTAGTTTATGGGTGTTAGTGTACTTTAGAGTACAGTAGTTAAGAGCTTTATGAACTGGCGTTAGCCCAAAAAGCTCTTAACTATTGACTTTTTTCTGCGGCTGGAGTTTTGTCGTTAGATTTCTAACGCTCACTTCAGACACGACTCTAAATACCGGAGTTAGAAAGATCCCATTAAAAAGATAGGATACGCAATTGACGTAAGGGGATCTGCGGTATGGAAAAGTTGCGGTTGAAAAGTGAGCGTTAGACCCTTTTTTGAGTGACTCCAAATACCGGAGTTAGCCTAAAACCAGCGTTAGGAGCCTCTAACGCTGGTTTTCACGGCTAAGCCAAACTCCAAATCTAGCCGTCAGATAGCTACAATGTAATTATTAATTACATTGTAGCTATCTTAGGGTTCATTTTACAGGTAAGTATTTAGTTTTAAATAGGAATAATTTATTTAATTATAATGTAGTGTTAGGTGTAATTGAAACTTAGGTTAGTTTTTATTTTACAGGTAAATTTGACTTTATTTTATCTAGGTAGCTATTAAATAGTTAATAACTATTTAATAGCTATTGTACCTAGTTAAAATAAATTTAAATTTGCCTGTAAAATAAAAATAAATCCAAAAATAGCTACAATATAATTATTAGTTATATTGTAGTTATATTAGGGTTTATTTTATAGGTAAGTATTTAGTTTTAAATAGGAATAATTAATTTAATAAGAATAATATTTATTTACATTTATTTAATTAATATTTAAGATAGGGGGTGTTAGGGTTAGTGTTAGACTTAGGTTTAGGGGTTAATAATTTTATTATAGGTTGCGGCGGTGTAGGGGGGGCAGATTAGGCGTTAATAAGTTTAATATAGGTGGCAGAGGGGTCCGGGAGCAGCGGTTTAGGGGTTAAACAATTTATTTAGTTGTGGCGGGGTCCGGGATCTGCAGGATAGGGGTTAATAAATGTATTATAGGTGGCGGCGGTATAGGGGGGGCAGGATAGGGGTTAATAGGTATTATGTAGGTGGCGGCGGGGTCCGGGAGCGGCGGTTTAGGGGTTAACATATTTATTATAGTTGCGGCGGGGTCCAGGAGTGGTGGTTTAGGTGTTAGCATGTTTAATATAGTTGCGGCGGTGTAGGGGGGCAGATTAGAGGCGTTTAGACTCGGGGTACATGTTAGGGTGTTAGGTGTACACACTTCCCATCGGAATCAATGGGATGTTGGGCAGCAGCGAACATGAACTTTCGCTATGGTCAGACTCCCATTGATTCCTATGGGATCCGCCACCTCCAGGGCGGCGGATTGAAAACCAGGTATGCTGGGCCAGAAAAGTGCTGAGCGTACCTGCTAGTTTTTTGATAACTCCCAAAAGTAGTCAGATTGTGCAGAAATTGCATTCAGAACATCTGGAGTGATGTAAGAATCGATCTGTGTTGGACTGAGTCCGGCGGATCGAAGCTTACGTCACTATATTCTACTTTTGCCGGTGTGTAGGGCTTGATAACTTAGGCGAATCAGCCTTGTCACAAATACGCTGCGGAATTCCAGCATATTTGAGGTTGACGGCTTGATAACTAGAGGCCCTGGACTCATTGCTGGCCAGTTCAGTACTCTCCAAAGCTTTGTCTTAAACCATTTCTAGGTGCTTTATGACGTGTGCTTTCGATCATTGTCCTGTTGTAAGACCAATGACCTCTAACCGAGACCCAACTTTCTGACACTGGGCCCTACATTGCACCACATAATTCTTTGCTAGTCTTCCGATTTCATAATGTCATGCACACAGTCAAGACATCCATTGTTTGAAGCAGCAAAGCAACCCCAAAACATCAGTGAACCTCCACCATGTTTGACTGTAGGGACTGTATTCTTTTCTTTAAAAGTCTCAATTCATTTTTTTGCGCACAGAGGACACAGAAACATTAAGATCTCTGGAGATGGACTTGTAACCTTAAGATTGTCCATGCTTTTCCACAATTTTTGTTCTCAAATCCTCAGACAATTCTTTGCTGCTCATTCTCTTCTCCATGCTCAGTGTGGCACACAGAGACACACAACAGAAAGGTTGAGGACATGTTTCATCATTTTAACTGGTTGCCGGTGTGATTTCTATATTGTCAGCACCTGTTAATTGATACAGGTGAGATTAATTACAAATTACAGGAGCATCACATACTTGGAATGCGTGGAATGTGTCAGTTTTGGCTTTTGTCTCCACTTTTTGGTGTCTTACCAATACAAACAAAAGATATAAACATGAGAATGCCTAAACATTTGTAAATGCAACAATTTTCTGGGCGAAGTGGTGCATTATCTGACAGAAATGCAGGGGTGTCAATATTTTTTGCCATGTCTGTATATATACAGTGTGTGTGTATATATATATATATATATATATATATATATATACATATATATACACACACACACACATTATATATATATATATATATATATATATATATATATATATATATATATATATATATATATATATACACACACACATATAAATGGAGTAGTTTAAATTTCCACTTAATCTGTGTGAATAACAAGCACTACATTTTTTGTTGAGACAGACTTCAGCAGTGCAGTGTATCATTAGCGCACTGCAGAGCATAACGTTTCTGAAAACAGCTTGATGCACTGTAGTGACCTAATGATGTTCTGGACCGAGCACCATCTCCAACCAAGTCGGACAGCGCAAGGGATGGAATAGATCTCAGAGACAGGATCAAAAGCGTGGCCTCTACGTTATGCTGATGCTACTGAGCTGGTTGAAAAGAAATGCTTCCCTTCCAAATATTTTCTGGATTCTAAGTCATAGGCTTCTATGCTCATACTTTACAATTATTGTACAAAGAAAATATGGACATTACAATAGCTTGCTTCATATTAATGGACTCATGAGACAATAAGGGTAAAAAAAAAACAGTATGAGCCCAACAGTACACTGCAGAATGAAATAAAACCTCATTTTTATTTAAAGTAAATGTTAAACCTTCTAATAAAAAAGTAGTCACTCTTGGACCTCAGAAAACTAAAGTAAACTACTAGCAGGAGGAAATTATATCCAGTACTTCAGAAAATATAATTCTCAGGAAGTGACCCTTAGATGACTACAGTACATACTAAACTATATAGAAGATCAAAATTGGGCTTCTTTAAATAAAAAGGATCACTCTTGAGCCAAATGTAGAAAATAAGATAGCATCAGAGTATATCTAAGACACAAAAATATATGTTAATAACACTATAGACCACTCATTAAGCATTATGATTCTCTATAAATAAATTATCTAACAGTACAGTTAGGCAATAACTGACTTATAAACTATATACTGTAACTAAAGAAGCTTAGTATCTGTTTCAACAAGTATACAAGTAATGAAACCGCTCTGTGAATAAGCTACTGTATATACTATCAATAAAGGAGCTTAGTATCATTGTTTCACCTAGTACAAAAGCAATGACACATCTCTATTTGAGTAAATTATTGAACAGTATAGTTAGATAATATTTGACTCAAAATCTATAAATTATTGCTTTTGGAGCTTAATATCTTATTTCAACAAATGAAAATGTTTGGGTTTGATACTACCTTTATAGGGTGACCATATTGTCGCTTTAAAAAGGGACACATATGAAAAATACATATGTCAGGGCTGTTTTTAGGGCTGTTTAAAGAAATGTTTTGTATAAGAACCCTGACATATGTATTTTTCATATGTGTCCCTTTTTAAAGCGGCAATATGGTCACCCTACCTATACACTTTAATAAGATCACTCTTAGATGAATACTCTTAGATGAATACTCTTAGATCTCCTATACTACAGATGATAACAAGCCATAGGGTGATTATTTGGTGAAGAACAAGAACAACAGCATTAACATGATATGATGATAAAAACTACTTAACTAGAAAATGAAACATCTCTATAAATAAAGTTTTCTGATATCTAATAGCTGTACAAATAAAGAAATGCATATGTAGCTACATAAAATGTATCTAACATTAAAGTTAGGTGGCATTCAAATTATACGCCATATACCGTCACTTGATGATTAGCTTCCTTATTTTAACCCTTACAGAGGTAGAGGTTTAAAGCTACATCTATAAAACATCTCAAAACACCATCTAGGGGGATTGACAACTTATACAATTTATAAACCACTTACTTGAGGGATGGTAACATACATAAGCACAATTCAACTGCTACTGACAAAAGTATCAATTCTACATTAAAACATACATCAAGTACTCAAATACTTAGCATGCAGTATACAAACTGGAATTATTATTTTTTTACTGTTATTGTACTTAAAGGGACAGTCTACCATAGAATTGTTATTGTTTTAAAAGATAGATAGTCCCTTAATTACCCATTCGTCAGTTTTGCATAACCAACACAGTTATATTAATATACTTTTTACCTCTGGGATTACCTTGTATCTAGGAACCTTCTTCCAGCCCCCTGATCACATGACTGTGGCTGTTTATTATCTATTGTCTAAAATTTAGCATTGTATTGTGCTAAATCTTAAATAACCCCCTGTGCCTGAACACAGTGTTATCTATATGGCCCACGTGTACTTTCTGTCTCTTTGTGTTGAAAAGAGATTTAAAAAACATTTGATAAGAGGCAGCCCTCAAAGTCTTAGAAATTAGTATATGAGCCTACCTATGTTTAGTTTAAATTAAGAATACCAAGCGAAAAAAAAGCAAATTTGATGATAAAAGTAAATTGGAAAGTTGATTAAAATTAAAAGTCCTATCTGAATAATGAAAGTTTAATTTATACTAGACTGTTGCTTTAATTTAAAAAAAGGTTGTCAGGGTTTTTCCCTGTTGTGTTTGCCATGTGCTGCTGGCAGCCATTTTACTCACCTCTCTTGCTGACTCTGGTGCATACTGTGTGATGCTGCTCATTTTCTGCACTTCCTTTTATGGCCAGACTTGTGTACATCATCCGTGTGAGGCAAGATGCAGTCTCAGAATTGTGATGTCATCACTTATTATTTAAAGGGCCTCTGTTCAGTATGCTTTGCCCTTGCGTTGTCTCAGACCTGTTTGTGAGAGCTCCTGTGTATTACCTGGCTGTCTGACGTCCCTCCTGGTTCCTGATCCCTGGCTTGTTCCTGACTCTGCTGTTCTCCTTGTTCCTGATTCCAGCTCATCTGACTATTCGCTTTGGCTCCTGACTCGGCTCGTCTGACTACCAGCTCTGGTTTTGATTCCTGGCTTGTTATTTGACTTGTGGACTTTTTATTATTTTTTGCTATTAATAAAGGTGTGATTATTTTTGCACTTCTCGTATCAGTCTGATTCCTGGCACCCTGACAAAGGTGCTGTTTAGATTTGATACTGTTTTATTTTTTGGGTGGTGTATTAGGTTCATTTTGTTGGGTGGAAGTGGGAATTTGGGGTGGAATAAGGAATTGGTGCATGGGTTGAGAAAGTTAGTGTTAGGTAAAAAAATAAAAATGACCCTTTCAGTGCTGTTTAGATCTCATTTCAGCTTTCTATACTGTGATCAGTGCTATAGTGATGAACATGTTAAAATGAAGAGTATTCACAGCTTTAAACAACCCATGTCAGTGCGGGTGAGACTTGTAATGGCTGGTGTAAAGGATACCTGTAATAAGTGGTCACACTAGCTCCATCACTCACACACCCTACCATAAGTCCGGGTAATCAGTGTAAGGAGAGCCTGGGTAAAGTGTAGACATCCACTGCTCGCTCCTTATGGCATCAGCATAGCAGCTCCAATATAAACCACCTATCCCTGTGCGCACTACAACAAAAATATAGATATCCAAGTTCCAAAATACACTCACCCACACCTATGGTGTACTTAGTAGACCCACTCAATGTCAGGAATTTCAAACTTGAGAAATCTGGATATGAAGTCACAGAGCGGCATAGAAATGTTTTGCCTTCAAAACGCTGCTTGGCTCCTCCTGTGCACTCCAGATCTCATGACCGAAATGGGCCAATCCACTTGGCTCAAGATTCTGACATCAGCAGCTGTAGGGCAACAGTAATCCTGATAGGCTGTGTGCGCTAACAGGCAAGTTTGAGGCTAGATTAGTAAGAGCCGAACCCCTGAAGACCGCTATAGTAGTAAGTAAAAGAAAGTCCAAAACGAGCCTCATAGAAGAAAAATAAAATCACACTTTATTTCATCCAATAAAAGACTTCAGGAACAAGAGAATGGATAGAAATCCTTGGCCAAAATCTTGTCTGATTGATTTCGGTCATAAGGACCGTAATCATAGACATGATAAACTACATCGGCACACAGAATTTAATGGGATATTAAACCCCAAAAATTATTTCATGATTCAGATAGAGGATACCATTTTTAAAAAGTTTTCAATTTACTTCTATTATCAATTTTTTTTCATTCTCATGTTATTCTTTGTTGAAGAGATACTTAGGTAGGTAGCGTGCACATGCTTGAAGCACTACACAACAGGAAATAGTGCTGCCATATAGTGCCCCTGCTAATGTATAGCATTGTTGCAAAACTGCTGCTATATAGTGCTGCAGACACGTGCACACTCTTGAGCTTGCATTTCTGCTTTTCCACAAAGGATAACAAGAAAACTAAGAAAATTTGATAATAGAAATAAATTAGAAAGTTGTTAAAAATGTTATGTTCTATCTAAATCATGAAAGAAAAAATTTGGGTTTTATGTTCCTTTAAAGGCTCAAACTCTTTGATTGGTTTAAAAACATTGGCTAAGATGATTGATACACTCTTAAGGGAACAGTTATGCACTATTTATGCATAAAGAAAGAGAGTTAATTATAAGAAAAAAATCAATAGAGTTTACTAACCAGCATAACATATCTCTAATACAATAATGGAACTTGATGCTCAAGTATAGAGATTAACAACAAATTTAGTTAAGAGGTTAACAGTGTGCATACTTGCAATATTTACATACCCAATAAAGAATAGACAATCAACCTTACATGAATACATTTATATTCAGAATAATATAGTAAGATTAACTGAGAATCAGAAGCATAGACATAATCTAACTATAACATCATCATGTGTGTGTAAATACAAACAGTACAACTAAAAAACTAACGGCTAGATTACGAGTCTTGCGTTAGCCTTAAAAAGGTTGCAACACTGCTTTTTAACGCCCGCTGGTATTACGAGTCTTGTAATGACAGGTGTACCGCTCATTTTTTGGTCAGACTCGAAAATACCGCAAATCCACTTACGCCAATTGCGTATCCTATATTTTTAATGGGACTTGCATAACGCCGGTATTACGAGTCTTCCAAAAAGTGAGCGGTACAGCCTCTCCTGTCAAGACTGGTACCGCATTTAAAAGTCAGTAGTTAAGAGTTTTATGGGCTAACATCGTAGTATAAAACTCTTAACTAAAGTGCTAAAAAGTACACTAACACCCATAAACTACCTATTATCCCCTAAACCAAGCCCCCCACATCGCAAACGCTAAAAAATATTTTTTAACCCCTAATCTGCCAAACCGGACATCACCGCCACTATAAAAAATATATTAACCCCTAAACCGCCGCCCTCCCGCATTGCAAACACTAGTTACATTTTATTAACCCTTAATCTGCCGTCCCTAACACCTGCCGTCCCCGACACCTACCTACATTTATTAACCCCTAATCTGCCGCCCCCAACGTCGCCGCAACTATATTAAATGTATTAACCCCTTGTCACGCTCAGCTGCTGGGAAGCTCTGCAGTCCTCTCTGTGTGCTTGATTGACAGGTGTCTGAGCCAGCCACCCCTTCCTGATGATGTCACAACCTGGCTTTTTATTCTGACTTCCTGTTTCTCCAGTGTCCGTTTGTTTGTTAACTTTGAGGCTTCTGTTAGGATTTCGCTGAGGAATCTCTCTAACTGCTGCTTTTCTGTTGCCAATCTCTTCAAGGATTTACTATGCTGGATTAACCTTCAACCTCCTGAATACCTGTCTCCAAACAATGCAAGTACTGTTTGTTTTGTGAAACTTTCAAACTTCCTGTTTACCTGCTGCAATCCCTGCATATTCAGACTACTCTGTGTAGTGCAAACTAGTCAAATACTGTTATTTCTGTGAATCCTTCAATCTGCATGTTTACCTGTTTCCAAACTCTGCAAATACTATTATTCAGTGTAAACCTTCAAACTGCTGGATATCCTGTTGCCAATCTCCACAAGTACTGATTATCTGTGTTAACCTTCAAACTACCAGCTTACCTGTTGCTATCACTGCAAGTTCTGACAACACAGTGTTAACCTTCAAACTACCTGATTACATGTTATTAATTCTGCAAGTTCTGACTACACAGTGTTTACCCTCAAACTGCCTGATTACCTGTTGCATACTCTGCAAAGACTGTCTACACAGTGTTAACTCTCAAACTGCCTGATTACCTGTTGCATACTCTGCAAAGACTGTCTACACAGTGTTAACTCTCAAACTGCCTGATTACCTGTTGCATACTCTGCAAAGACTGTCTACTCAGTGTTAACCCTCAAACTGCCTGATTACCTGTTGCATATTCTGCAAAGACTGTCTACACAGTGTTAACCTTCAGACTGCCTGATAACAAATGACCTACTCCTGCATTATTAACTGTTTCCTGTTTTACCCTTCTTCTGTCTGAGTATAAGTGACTATCCCTGCTCTCCTGATTCTGTGGAAGGCATTTCCTGAAACCAGTTCCTTATTCAGAAGTCTATCTGGCTGATATCATGAATTACTTTGGCACATGCTAACCCTGCTCCATATCGTGAGTACTTTGTTTTTTGGAGGTTGTCGTGGGGTCACGTCCTGGATTAAACTCAGAGTGCAAGGGTGTTGTTTAAGTTCGCCCTTGCATTTGGGTCTACTTCTGGATATTTCCTAACCTGACACCCCTAAATCTAAGTCTAACCCTAACCCTAACACCCCCTAACTTAAATATAATTTTAATAAATCTAAATAAAATTACTACAATTCACTAAATTATTCCTATTTAAAACTAAATACTTACCTATAAAATAAACCATACGATAGCTACAATATAACTAATAGTTACATTGTAGCTAGCTTAGGGTTTATTTTTATTTTACAGGCAAGTTTGTATTTATTTTAACTAGGTACGATAGTTATTAAATAGTTATTAACTATTTAATAGCTACCTAGTTAAAATAAATTCAAATTTTCCTGTAAAATAAATCCTAACGTAAGTTACAATTACACCTAACACTACACTATAATTAAATTAATTACCTAAACTAAATACGATTAAATACAATTTTAAAAAATTATCTTAAGTACGAAAAAAAACAAACACTAAATTACAGAAAATAATAAAATAATTACAAGTTTTTTAAACTAATTACACCTAATCTAATCCCCCTAATAAAATAAAAAAGCCCCCCAAAATAATAAAAAGCCCTACCCTATACTAAATTACAAATAGCCCTTAAAAGGGCCTTTTGCGGGGCATTGCCCCAAAGCTCTTTTACCTGTAAAAACAAGTACAATACCCCCCCAACATTAAAACCCACCACCCACACACCCAACCCTAAGTCCAACTGAAGAATGAAGGTTCCTTTAAATGACATCATCCAAGATGGCGTCCCTGGAATTCTGATTGGCTGATAGAATTCTATCAGCCAATCGGAATTAAGGTAGAAAAAATCCTATTGGCTGATGCAATCAGCCAATAGGATTGAGCTTGCATTCTATTGGCTGATCCAATCAGCCAATAGAATGCGAACTCAATCCTATTGGCTGATTGGATCAGCCAATAGTATTTTTTCTACCTTAAAGGGACACTGTACCCAAAAATTTTCTTTTGTAATTCAGAAAGAGCATTCAATTTTAAGCAACTTTCTAATGTACTCCTATTATCAATTTTTCTTCGTTCTCTTGCTATCTTTATTTGAAAAAGAAGGCATCTAAGCTTTTTTTGGGTTCAGTACTCTGGACAGCACTTTTTTATTGGTGGATGAATTTATCCACCAATCAGCAAGGACAACTCAGGTTGTTCACCAAAAATGGGCAGGCATCTAAACTTACATTCTTGCATTTCAAATAAAGATACCAAGAGAATGAAGAAAATGGTATAATAGGAGTAAATTAGAAAGTTGCTTAAAATTTCATGCTCTATCTGAATCACAAAAGAAAAATGTTGGTTACAGTGTCCCTTTAATTCCTTAATTCTGATTCATTTAAAGGAACCTTCATTCTTTAGTTGGACTTTGTTTGAAGAGGATGCTCCGCATCGGATGTCTTGAAGATGGAGCCGCTCCATGCCGGATGGATGAAGATTGAAGATGCCGCCTGGATGAAGACTTCTGCCTGTCTGGAGGACCTCTTCTTCCTGGCTTGGATGAGGAATTCTGCTAATATGTAGGACCACTTCGCCTGGCTTCGTTGAGGACTTCGGCCCGGTTGGGTGAAGACTTCTCAAGGTAGGGTGATCTTCAAGTTTTATTAAGTTTTATTAAGGGGGTATTGGGTGGGTTTTAGAGTAGGGTTGGGTGTGTGGGTGGTGGGTTTTTATGTTGGGGGGGTATTGTACTTTTTTTTACAGGTAAAAGAGCTGATTATTTTGGGGCAATGCCCGCAAAAGGCCCTTTTAATTTTGTATAGGGTAGGGCTTTTTATTATTTGGGGGGGCTTTTTTAATTTATTAGGGGGATTAGATTAGGTGTAATTAGTTTTAAAAATTTGTAATTATTTTATTATTTTCTGTAATTTAGTGTTTGTTTTTTTCGTACTTTAGATAATTTTTTAAAATTGTATTTAATTGTATTTAGTTTAGGTAATTAATTTAATTATAGTGTAGTGTTAGGTGTAATTGTAACTTACGTTAGGATTTATTTTACAGGAAAATTTGAATTTATTTTAACTAGGTAGCTATTAAATAGTTAATAACTATTTAATAACTATTCTATCTACAAAAACTTAAGGTTTTATAACTATTAGTTATATTGTAGCTAGCTTAAGGTTTATTGTATAGGTAAGTATTTAGTTTTAAATAGGAATTATTTAGTTAATGATAGGAATATTTATTTAGATATATTTAAATTATATTTAAGTTAGGGGGGGTTAGGTTTAGGGTTAGACTTAGGTTTAGGGGTTAATACATTTAATATAGTGGCAGCGACATTGGGGCAGCAGATTAGGGGTTAATAAATGTAGTTAGGTTGCGGCGACATTGGGGACGGCAGATTAGGGGTTAATAAATATCATGTAGGGTTCACCGATGTTGGGGGCAGCAGATAAGGGGTTAATAAGTATAATGTAGGTGGCGGCGGTGTCCGGATTGGCAGATTAGGGGTTAATAATATTATGCAGGTGGTGGCGATGTCGGGGGCGGCGGATTAGGGTTTAATAAGTGTAAGATTAGGGGTGTTTAGACTCGGGGTTCATGTTAGGGTGTTAGGTGAAGACATAAAATGTATTTCCCCATAGGAATCAATGAGCTGAAAGCTGCTTTTTTGCAGGTGTTATGTTTTTTTTTCAGCCGGCTCTCCCCCATTGATTCCTATGGGGAAATCGTGCACGAGCACGTTTTGCCAGCTCACTGCTACTGTAAGCAGCGCTGGTATTGAGGTGAGATGCGGAGCTAAATTTTGCTCTCCGCTCACTTTTCTGCGGCTAACGCCGGGTTTCTGAAAACCCGTAATACCAGTGTTGTCTGTAGGTGAGAAGTGAGGGAAAACTGCTTGTTAGCATCGCACACCCCTGTTAACGCAAAACTCGTAATCTAGGTGTAAGTGCTTGAGGAATGAGCATGTTTAATTACAGCTTTCATCTTGAAACTGAGAGCTAAGGGTACATTGGGATTACCATTATGTGAACCACAATAGGGCCCTAAATGTACAGCATACCTAAGATGGATAAAGAAGCTGGCCATCCAGGGGGGGAGACCTCTGTATACAGATGCTTAAACCCCATTATCGTTGCCAATAATTGATAATGTCATATTCTGAGTTGAAACCAGAGGGAATTAGACTGTTGAGTGATCAGTTCTGTTTTATTTTTTGGGTAGTGTGTAGGGTTTATTTTGTGGGGTAGAAATGGGAATTGGGGGGGTGGAAGTGGGAATTGGGGTGGAAGTTGGAATTGGTGGGTTTAGGGATTTATTTTTAGATAGAGGTAAAAAAAAAAAAACTTTTTTTAGCCTTTTCCATTATGGTATGTTACTATTCTGCAGAAGAGGCTTATGCTCCCTTGCATGATTCAGAGGGGCCGATTTATCAAAGCGTCAATCTTGGTGCATTCGCTGAAGTCAATACGCTCGCCTGACATCGCTGCCGTGAATCCACATACGATGCCCTTATTTATTAAAAAGTCTGTCAAAAACACACGCGTCAAGTACAGAGGGATGAGCATCGGACTGTTGATAAATAAGAGTCATCGATGTCGCGCATATTCTGTTTCTTCCAACTTTATTTATACCATATCATTACTGTCCATGAACAAGCACATTTCTCTAAAGCTAATCTTTTATTTTTCATCTGTTAATGTCCAAGAAATAGCTAGATTTATACCTGAACAAACAATAATATCTCATTATTTTATTTATTTGTTATACAAAACATCTGATATATGATATTTTCACATAAATTAATGTGTATTTTTATTTCTAGAAATCATGATATGACTATTTAAATTATTATTAATGCTAGATATATCTTTTCACATACTTGTATGTATGTATGTATATATATATATATATATATATATATATATATATATATATATATATATATATATATATATATATATATATGTTAGAAATCTTTTCCAAACATATTTATATGTCCCTAAATTTTATTTTGTTTTAAAAAATGTTGTCTTTCATATCTCTGTGTCTATTTATACCACTATATGTATATAGTGTAAATATATTATTATTCTGAGCAAGACTAATATGTGTATATAACATGTAATCAGGGTATCATATGTATTTATTTGCAATCAATGGATATTTTAAGAGCTGGGCCAGTTTTCTCTCTGCACCTGTGTAACCCTTTCTGATTGCAGTCTAGTTTTAAACAACACCCCTACACAGGTGTTATAAAATGGGCTGGCATATAAGATGACATTTCTTCATGAAAATTAAATTAAAGAGAAGGAAGAAAAACACTGAAAATATCATGACAGTAAAAAGGTGATTTGTATCTCTGCTGTATCTGATTCATGACAGTTTAATGTTTGCTGGACTATCCCTTTGAGCTATCATTTTAAGATTATTTAGAATCAAACATCAATCGATTTTTAAAATCATTGTAAAAAATTTTACACTGTGTGTCCTAATGTCATCATCAATGTTTAACTTTAATTCTAATTTCACATATACATACTTTCAAAGTATAATACACAATGTAACAAATGGCACTTACAAGTTCTGATGAGCGAACAATGACACAAGTATCAAGCAATTTGATTAGTTAGTGATAGTATACAATGTATGTTTAAATCAGATTGGCTGATGTCATAAATCATGTGATTATGCATTTCCCAACCAAAAGTGGTGGAAAATGTTACTAGTTGGTGGGTTGTTTTAGAGTTTGAGTATTGCGTCTAATTTGGTGTGAAGTATTGCGTCAAATTTGGTGCGAAATGCAGTGGGACTTGCAGTTCATGCGTTAAACATGGTGAAATTAGATTGATCAAAAAAAAAAGGTTAGTATGTCATGTATTTATTTTATTTTTAGCCCTATATCTACTAGTCCTGCTGCCAGACAGACATTACCTGTCATTAAAATTACTTTTGAAATGAATCTGTCCCTTGAAATTACATGTGATTATAATATTATTATTTACCATATAATTTAGATACTGAACATGCGACTTTGTTGTCTGTGTGATTTAGAAAGAGTATACAATTGTAATCAACTTTATAATTTACATAAATATGTAATAAGCTTCATTCTCTTTCAGCATCTAACATAACCTTTCTGGGTTTTCAGACTCCCATTGATTTCTATGGCATTCGCGGCCTCAAGGGTGGCGGACGGTTTGAAAGACAGGTATGCTGCTGCGGAAAAGACGCAAGTGTACTTGTTGAATGTTTGATAAATTGGGAAGAGGGTCAAATAGAGTCGAATGTGAATTTGAAACATCTGGAATGATGCAGGTATCGATCTGCGTTGGATTGAGATCGCAGGAGCGTACATTACGTCACACATTTCAACATTTGACGATGTTGATGCTTTGTTAATTATGGCGGATTCAATTTGCATCGAATATAACGCGAGATTCAAGTGGATTCCATCATATTATCAGTTGAAGCTTTGATAAATCGGCCGCAGAGAGTGACGCCTTTGCTGTATCTGATAGTGACATTTTAAAGCATCTGATAAAGACCATCTAAATGAGGCTTCTAGTTATTGTGCTCCCAGCCTACTACCATCTAAAAGGAGGCGTTCAGAATGCACAACGATCTCGGATGAAAATTGGCTTAACCACCTTCTGAAATACCCCCATTTATGGCAAATCCCTGGCATCAAAACCAGCATTTCAGTTTGTGAGCCAAACAATTATTTAAACCTGTTTCTGAATGACAACATGTTTGAGAACATAGCTACTCAAACAAATTTATATGCCAGCCAGTATCTGTGGGCTAATCCAAGTTCACACTACGTTAAGAAAAACACCCGGTACCCCAATGACCTAACAGTAATGACATTGCTTTGGTCACTGACCTTGGAAATGGGTATAATGAAAAACACAGCACAGATTCCTACTGGCACCAGCAAACCCATCCTGGCTACTCTTCTTACATGACAGGCTATACAAGATACGGCCTCTAATAAAACACCTGTCTGAATTGTTTTCAGAAAATTACACCCCTGACTAGAACATCTGAGTAGATGAATCCCTGATGTTAAATAGATATGAAAATTGCTTTTTAAGCAATATGTTCTATCTAAGCATTCACACTATGGCATAACATTTTATAAATTATGCGAATGTACTACAAGTTATACCTGGGCATTTCGCATTTATGAAGAAAAAGTTAGCCATCTTGATCCACATGGGCATGATTGTGTGGGATCACCTCCTACTCTCGATGAATAAAGACACACTATAGCAGTATAGATTTCTTTAAGAATATATTTTATTTTGAAAACCTGGCCTGCGCCACAGTACACAAAAATTGCACAACATCAGCTTAACTCCATGATGAAGTGCTGGCTCTTCGGCACATTCACAAAATAGATGTATAAATGCTGTCTACAATGCATGATGAAAGTACAGGGCCAGTGTCTCTCAGGGGAAAAGATGCACAAATCCAAGTGCATTGATAAATTCACCAAATATCTTGAGGCAGTAAATTTAACTTACTAACTGGTCTCCCTCTGGCCTGCCTCTCCCCCCTTCAATCCATCCTAAATGCCTCTGGCAGGCTAATCCACCTCTCCCAATGCTCTGTATCTGCTGCACCTCTCTGCTAGTCCACTGGCTCCCCATTCACAGCAGAATTAAATTAAAAATTCTCACCCTGATCTACAAAGCCCTCACCATTACTGCCCCCCTACCTGTCTTCACTCATCAACAAATATACTCCAGCCTGCCCACTAAGATCCAACAATGACCTGCTACTTGCATCCTGTATCATCACCTCCTCCCATGCTAGACTGCAGGACTTCTCTTGTGTGGCACCAACCCTCTGGAATGCACTTCCTCAAGTTGTCAGACTTTCCCCTAGCGTGTGCTCCTTTAAACACTCCCTAAAAACCTTTTTATTCAGGCAAGCTTATTTATCACCCAACACAATAGCAAATTAATTCCACTTACCTAATAGTTGCCCTCATCTAAATCAGCATTAACATAATTCTCACCTTTGCAGTCCCCACCTCCTGTTTCTCATGCTCCTACCCACCTAGAGTGTAAGTTGCCATGGAAAAAGGGCCCTAAAACCCCCTGTATTGTGTTAAATTTTGTCTTATATTGTTATGTCTCACCGTTGGACCTTTATCTCTGTACTCATGGATAGCGCTGCTGAATCTGTTGGCGCTTTATAAATAAAGAATAAAAATTATAATAATAATTTAACACTTTATAACTAAAGAATAAAAATAATAATAATAATTTAAGTTATCAGTGCAAACAGCCATATCTGGTTTGCCACAAGACCAAAGCCTGGTCCAACAAAAATTAGCTATATACTTAAAGGGACAGTCTAGTCAAAATTCAACTTTGATGATTCCAATTGGGCATTCAACTTTAAATAACTATCCAATTTACTTTTATCATCAATTTTGCATTGCTCTCTTGGTATTCTTTGTGCTAAACCTAGGTAGGCTCATATGCTAATTTAAGCCATTGAACTGCCTCTGATCTCAGTGCATTTTGACAGTTTTTCACAGTTACACACTAATGTGTTCATGTGTGTCATATAGATAACATTGTGCTCACTCCCATGGAGTCAGCAATAATTGGTTAAAATGTGTCTCTGTCAAAAGAGGCAGTCTGCAGAGAATTATAAACAAGGTAATCACAGATGTAAAAAGTATATTAATATAAAAGTGTGAAACATCGATCTGCGGGGAGTTTCCCGGGGGAGGAGTCAGACAGTAAGTCTGGGGAGAGCAACCCAGCCCTTTCCCATAGGCGGTGGATACTGTTCTTAGCACCAGAAACCTGAGTGACCCAGGCAAGCAGGGTACAGAGTGCAAAGACGCCACCCAGACCTCTGAATAGCACCAAGCATCTGCGCAGTATGCTGAAGTGGCTGGAACCGACAGCAGTTCAGGAAGACCGGCTGGCTAACAGGCTGGTTGGGCAGCAATATTCCTCCCCCTCCCACTGATGCTGCCTGAGGAGTGCTTCCACGTCTTGCCTTATTTGTTGGTGCTTCCAGGGCAAACCTTAAGGAGCAGGTTATTGCCGGAGCTAATGCTGTAGCGGCCGGAACCAACACAAGTTCAGGAAGACCTACTGGTTAACAAGCTAATTGGGCAGCAAATTTTTTTTCACCTGCCACTGGTGCTGCGTGAGGGGGACTTGTGTACTCTTCCTGTAACAACAGATCAAGCGGGAGTAAGGAAAGTAGAGAAAAATCTTGATTATTGGCCATTAGAGCTGGAATCCGGTTGTTTATTTTTGAAAGTTGTACAAGAAAAGATAGACATATGAATATTCACAGGACTTGATTATATAGCATAAGAGTACATTTTCCACATTACTGGAATTGCAATTAGTCCATGTCCATTATCTCCTCATTTATGTGAGGGTTTGTAGTAGTCCATCCATTCTCTCCCAGCTATTTTAATAACTAACATTAAAATTAAATAAAATTAAATTAAAGTACAACTTATAATAATTATCTATTCCAAAAACATTTAATTTAAAACAGAAAAAAACAGAAAAATAAAGAGCAATCTACCACAATGTCCTATCATTGGTTCCTAACTGTCTGTAGTCCCGACTAGGTGCCTGGACTCAACTTTGTGAGAAAGTTTTAGTCTCTAGAGCTTTGTAGTCCACTTGTCCCATCCAGAAAAGTTTGTGGGCAGTCCATCAAACCTATTCTATTGACTCCCTTATTTATTCATCTTATGTGTGTGTGCCTGGGTTAAATGAAAGACCACTGTCCATGAAGTCGTCTAGTATATATTCAGTGTCTTTTAGTGGGTGCAAAATTTGCTTTTGATTGTCAATTGGTAATGTGAGTATGTAATGCTCCCATTTCAAGATTAATTTTCTGGTTCTTGTGATTGGTTCGCTTAATGTGTCCCATTTTTCTTTTGTTAGTTGTTGAGTTAAGCTATTTTTAAGTTCACATAATGTGGGTATTTTATGGGATGCCCAGTGTTTAAGGATTAATTTCCTCGCTAGGAGGATAATGGTGTCAAGGAAAGGTCTAAATGGTAGGGTGAATTTCGGTAGTTTAAAGAAAAGAATTTAATCTGTACCCAATTGAATGTCTGTATGTATGATTAATTTGAGCCAGTACTCTATCTTGACCCAATATTGTATAATATGCGGACAGTGTTTAATAAAATGTTAAGTCTGGGTCTGGGGATCTATACTTTAGACACACATTGTCTATGGAATGGTCCCTTTTTTTAAGGATACAAGGAGTTATGTAGGCTTTGTGTAAGAGTTTTGTATGGTCTTCTCGTAGATCCACTAAAAATGTGTTGCTGTCTTGACCAATTGAAAGCTCCCCTGAACAAGATCAGTCAATATTTGTTCCGCTAATGGGTTAGACCATTTATTTATCAACTTATTTATAGTCTGTGTATTTATAGGTTCCAGCAAAATTTGATATAGGAAGGAGATAGAGCGCAGGCCATTCTTAAACAATGTTATACAGATGACAAGTCTTTTATGACCCCTCATGCCTGCATGTGTTTTAGTTAAATGGGTAATATAATGTTTAATCTGTAAATATAAGCAAAGTAATGAGCGTTAGGCAGTGAGTGTTCCTCCCTTAGTGTTTGAAAGGTTTTTATCTCTAAATTTTCTCCTGTAAGGACCTGATGTAATGACTTAATCCCTCTCTCCCTCCAAATACCAAACATCTTAGTTTTAAAAACTGCAATAAAGTTAGGGTTACCCTGAATGGGTAAGTGTCTGGAACAAGTGTTGTCGACTCCTAGCTATTTGTTTAATTGTCTCCAGACTCTTAGTGGTTCATTTAATGGTATGAACTTTCCCACTATGTTGAAAGCTTGTGAATTAGTGAGGTGAGATAGCATTGCCAGTGACCAGGGAGATATCATTGCTCTCTCCAGTCCTGGGATTGTAAAACAATCACCCTCCCCCAGCCACTCCAGGGCAATCTTACCCAGAGCTGCCCAATTATATAGTTTGAGATTGGAAAGACTGAATCCTCCACTCCCCATCATCAAAGTTAGATCATTAAGGCCGATTCTGTGTTTTTTGTTCTGCCAAATGAACTCTGCAATTGCTTTGTTAATAAACTTTAAGTCTGACCTTCGAAGAAGGACCGGTAACATCTGTATTATGTAGAGGATTTTTTTGGAATATCAACATTTTGATTACATTAATCCTTCCCGACAGGGAGAGTGGTAATTTGGACCAGGAACATAATTGTTCTGAGATCAATTTGAAGGCATTTTTAATATTAAGATCATACCAGGCCTGGGGGTTCCTAGCTAGTTTAATACCTAAGTATTTGTAGTCATTATTAACTATTTTAAATTTGTAATTGGGTATTGTTTCCCCCTTCCCCCCCTTCTCCCCTTCCCATTTTGTGTGGTTTATTTGGTAGCCCGAAATATTTCCCAAGTGCTCAATATGTGCCATTATTTTTGGTATGTTATTTGATGGGCTCGGGACTATGAGAATCATGTCATCAGCATAGAGGGAAAGGTGCAATGTTTCAATACCTATCTTTAGACCTTCCAATGTTGATCTTAGTTTTGAATACAAGCAAGGACAGGGGGCATCCCTGCCTGGCACCCCTATACAATGTGAATGAGCTTGATGCCTTTCAATTAATCATTAAAGCAGCTTGTGGATGGGAGTACAGGTTTTCAACAAGCTGACTAAAGTTGCCCTGAATTCCAAATTTGTGTAAAGAATAAATGGCCCCACAGCACCTTATCTAAGGCTTTTTCTGAGTCAATTGCCAAAAGACAGGTCCTTGGCAATGTCATCTCTTTCTGTTTATCATTACTTGCCACCCAGTAGTGTGAGAGAATTAGTTGCAATTTTCTAATATTTGAAATGGAAGACCTATGCTTGATAAAACCGGTTTGGTCTTTGTGTGAATGAGTGTATGTAATTTTTTTGCCAATCTATTTGCTAGAATCTTTGTTAGAATTTTATAATCACTATTTAGTAGTGAGATAGGTCTGTATGATTCGCAAGGTGTTGGGTCTCTTCCCGGCTTTGCTATTAAGCTGATGTTTGCCTCTGTACATCTGTTAGATATGTGTCATTTTTCCTGAAAGGAGACCGTTCAACAGTTTTGTCAAATCGCGTGCTATATTAGTGTTAAGAATTTTGTAAAATTCACCTGGAAGGCTATCTGATCCCGGTGTTTTTCCCAGGGGTAATTTGTTAAGACACCTCTAACTTCGTCCTTTGAAATTGGGGAGTTTAAATTATCTAGGTCCGATGTGTGTAGTTTCGCGGTTACTATATTTGTCCAAAATTGATCTCTAAGGTGTGTATCTATTCCAGTTGGGCTATAGAGATTGCTATAATATTCCACAAAAGCATTACTGATGTTTGAGTGATCTGTGATAGTCTGTTCTCCCTTCCTGAAACTAGTTATTATCTCTCTTGGTTTAGTTATTCTAGTGATGGCTGCTAGGTATTTGCCAGTTTTGTTACCGTATCTGTAGAGTTTGCCTGAGGTTCTATTCAGTTTGGCTAGTGCGCTATCCAGTAGAAAAATGTCTCTTGTATTTTTAGTCTCATAATATTTTATTCTATTTGGATTCATGGGATTTTTTAAGATCTTTAGTTATGCAAGTTGACGAAGTAGTAGATCTGCTTTAGCTGTATGGATTTTTTTTGGGCAAATAGTATGTGATGTAATAGTACCTCTTAAAACCGCCTTTGCGGTTTCCCAAAACAACATTGGCCGATTCAAGTGTTCACTATTTTCCTCTCTAAAGTGTTGCCATTCTCTGTTAAGGAAAGAGTGGAACTTTTCATCATTGTATAAGTAAGTTGGGAATCTCCATCTGTTTGGATTCCTTTCTATGGGGCTTAAATCTAGAGAAAGTTTTATTGGCACATTATCTGATATAGTCATATCCAAGATATCAGCTGTTGCTGTCCTGGGGATCAAGACAGGTGAGATCAGGTAGTAGTCTATACGTGACAGGGTGTGTTCGGCTACTGAAAGACAGGTGTAGTCCTTTGTTTTGGGATCTCTATCTCTCCATATGTCTCTAACATTTAGTGCACCTCTAAGCTTTGCTAAAACTCTGGAGTCTCTTTTTGGAGTATCTATTGCTGATTTTTCTGTCTGCAAGCGAGTCAGGGTTTCTGAAGCGGTCCAACGGTGACTGTGGGGCAATATTAAAGTCCCCTCCAATTATGAGAGGTAGTGTAATATATGGGATTAACTTTTTGCTAACCGAGTCCCAGAATTCCATTTTATTTTCAGGGGGTCTATAAACTCCACAGAGAACACAGGCGAAGCCATGTATTTCTACTTGGAGTATAATATATCTGCCCTCGGTATCTAATTCTGTTTTAAGAATTTTTTATGGGAGATGTTTTTTAAAAAGATTGTGGATTACCTCAGACACCCACTCCTGTTTTAGTTTTAGATGTTATTTTTGTGTGAGATGCGTCTCAGTTAAGATCGCAATGTCTATGTTCCTTGATTTAAGAAATTTTATAATAGCCTTACGTTTAATAGGGGATGTGATTCCTCCCACGTTCCATGTTATAATATTAGTGTTTATAGTGTTTTTAGGCATGAGTTTCTGTGTTGAAATAAAAGTATAGGTAACTCACGTTAGTGCATCCCAAACAGACCAGCTTTTCCTTGTGTGTTCCCGTCTGTGGTATGATGTCATAGTAGCGGGAGTCATTTGTTTTAGGTCCTATTAGATATGTAGGAGAAATGTTATACAAAAATTGCAAGACAATCAATACATAGTCAATATAAATCATGCATTTGAGGTGGTGGTATCCTCAGGGTTCTAAGCTCTGATTTTTCACTGTAACTAACTGCTCTCACAGAATGATAGCAAACATTGCAGAAATAAAAACAATAACTAAAGAAAACAACAAACAAACAAACAACAAACAAACAGTTTAACAACCTTTTTCCTATGACTATTATAAGAATGAACTGCTAAATTCCCCCACCCATGTTGAAGAGGGTTTACAAACCAAGTTAAGGAATTTTATATCCTCAAACATTTAATGATAGTCGGATTACTTTTCAGGCCGCAAATTTTCATCTGTTTAACTGTAGGATCATAGATCTTGATTACAATCCGCATTAGTGACCTTAGGTTTATTCATGTAGTATTTCCTGCTGCTACTGCTTGCCCGTTGTCTTCCTTGTCCAGATAAGTTTGTAACTGTTTCGGGGTGTCAAATAATTTTTGACCTGCTGCAGTGTGTAGTTTCAGCCTTGCCGGGTATAGGAGTGCTATTGATCTTCCTTGTTCAATAAGCTTTTTGCAGTATGGAGTGAACTCTCATTTTCTCCTGGAGACTTCAATAGAATTGTCCTGGAAAATAAGCACTTTCTTGCCTTCATATTGGGGTGCTTCATTTTGACGAAAAGCTCTCAAGATGGTAATCTTATCCTTAAAGTTAAGGTATTTAACCAAGATGTGTGATGGCTGCTTTTTAAGATCTGTCTCCTCCTGTAGATCCAATCCGTTGTGCTCTCTCTACTTGAAGTGGTATTGAAGTATCTGGTAACTTAAGGAGACGTGGTAGGGTTATCTCTGCAAATTCAATGAGTGACGAGTTTAGTACTGATTCTGGAAGCCCACATGCGGGTGTTATTTCTGCGGGACCTATTTTTAAGGTCATCAATCTTCGCTGAAAGAGCCAAATTTTGCTTTTGTATGTTGTCGATAGTAGTGTCCTGTGACCGCTGAAGATCCTCCGCTGTTGAGATGCGGTGTTTTACTTTTGTTAATCTTGCAGAGAAATGTTTGAAGTCAGTCGCTAGAGAGTCCACCCCTGTCTGCAAATGTTCAATTTTAGGGAGAAAAAGTGCAGATAACTGTGCAACAATGGGATGTGTGTCAAGAATACATGGTGCTGTCTCATTGTCTTCCCTGCTTTCTTGTGAGTTATGCGTGTCAGCTTGGTGTTTCTGACATTTATCTGCCCCTTTTTGTTTGGCTGCCATTTTGCCTGTTGCTTTTTTGAAGCTTTCATAGTAGTTCTGCATGCAGGTATAGATTTTAGTGTGCAGATCTTCCCCTTATGTATGATATGTTAGCAGCAGGTCAGGATAAGGTTAGGAATAATCTAAAAGTATGCTGTTACAGTCTCCTGTCTTTGCCTGGATGTTGTTTGATCATCAATTTTAAGCTGGTAGGTGAGGGAATAAAGTTCAACATCTATGTTGCCATCGTTTTAAAAATGAGACTGGCTAGCTTAATGGCTGCTTGCCCCCAGAGTGATGTAGGCTAGTATGATCATCCCTGAGATTGTGTCGTGTGGCTGTGGAGTCTCAGGCCCAAGCTAGTGTCCAGCACTTATTAGAAGATTAGCCCAATGTGTCCTTTACCTCAAGCGCCATGCGTGTAGTACCGCCAATGGTGGTTGCGGCCCTATATTCCCGCGCCGGAATGACATCATTTAGAAATTGTACTTCCAGTGGTGGAATCAGATGTTGACTCCTCTCTTGATGCTCTGGGCTGAGAACTAAGTACTTATCTGCCTATGGCAAGTTCTAGAGCGGGCTAGGAGCAGTTTAAGGGATATTTTTGAGTTAGCTAGCATGGAGCTCTGTGTTGCTGCGACTGCTTCCTTAACCCTCCCACTGGAAGTCCAGGGCTCCTCCATCTTAAGGGTACAAGGGTATAAAGTTTTGAGAGGTGAGATTATGGTTAGTAAGAGAAACATATAAATAGTACTAGTTAATAAATTGGCTCCATTTCTGAGCTAAAAGTTTTTTTTCAATGGATATTAAAAATGGTATATAACTTTCAGGAGAAAGAAAGAAAGAAAGATTGTGGGGGGGGGGAGTAAAAAAAATCTAGAAATCTAGCACCTGTAAAGTAGAAAAGGGGTTTAAGAATTGGAGTTGTACCCTAGAGATTTTTTTTTAGTTTTTTTTAGCATACATTGCATTGTGTATAATTTTCTCTTTATTACTGGTATTGTAGAGGATTGCTTGTTTGAAAAGGAATAAAAAGTAATAAAGGCATTCTATATACCTTGTGCTGGAGACAAGAACACATCTCTACTGATCAAAAGTATAATCAAAAAAACACCCTTAGTTAGAAATTTGGGTCGAACGGTCTTTACTAGATCAAAGTATTCCCCACATTAACTTACCAATCTCAAAAGGGCTAGGCGTTAAAACCATATAATATAACAGTTTAAATTCACTGGCCTCTAGTTATCAAGCTGTCTACTTTCCTGCATTCGCCGGCCCAATACGCTCGCCTACCATCGCCGCCGCAGACCTGAATATGTCAAGAAGCCGCGCACCAAGTACGGAGCGTTGAGCAGCGGACTGTTGTTAACTGACAGTCATCGATCTTGCTGCTCATCGGCTTCTTTGCAGCTTTCTTGCTAGCCTGTCACTAAGCACCCACACTAAACTAAACTGTTTTACCCCCTAAACTGCTGCTCCCAGAGCCCCCCGCACCTAAATAAACGTATTACCCCCTAAAACGCCGCTCCCGGAGCCCCCTGCAACTAAATAAAGTTATTAACCCCTAAACCGCCGCTCCCGGACCCCGCCGCCACCCACATTATACTTATTAACCCCTAATCTGCCGCCCCCTATACCGCCGCCACCTACATAAAGTTATTAACCCCTATCCTGCGGATCCCGGTGATTGAATCAGCCAATCAGATTTTTCCTACCTTAATTCCGATTGGCTGATAGAATCCTATCAGCCAATCGGAATTTGTGGAACGCCATCTTGGATGATGTCCCTTAAAGGAACCTTCATTCATCGGGTAGTCGTCGGGCCAGCAGGATGTTCCGCGTCGGAGGTCTGCAAGATGGAGCCGCGGTTGGATGAAGATAGGAGACACCGCTTGGATGAAGACTTCTACCGGATGGAGGGTGGTGGGTTTTAATGTTGGGGGGTTGTATTTTTATTTACAGGTAAAAGAGCTGATTACTTTGGGGCAATGCCCCGCAAAAAGCCCTTTTAAGGGCTGGTAAAAGAGCTGATTACTTTGTAATTTAGAATAGGGTAGGGCATTTTTTTATTTTGGGGGCTTTATTATTTTATTAGGGGGCTTAGGGGGTAGGGATGTGTAATTAGTTTAAACTTCTTGTAAAAAAAATTTTATTTTTTGTAATTTAGTGTTTGTTTGTTTTTGTACTATAGTTTAGTTTATTTAATTGAATTTAATTTTAGGTAATTGTAGGTAATTTATTTAATTAATTTAATGATAGTGTAGTGTTAGGTTTAATTGTAACTTAGGTTAGGATTTATTTTACAGGTAATTTTGTACTTATTTTAGCTAGGTAGTTATTAAATAGTTAATAACTATTTAATAACTATTGTACCTGGTTAAAATAAATACAAAGTTGCCTGTAAAATAAAATTTGGGGTCCGGGAGCGGCGGTTTAGGGGTTAATAAGTATAATGTAGGCGGCGGTGTAGGGGGGGCAGATTAGGGGTTTTTAGACTTGGGGTACATGTTAGGGTGTTAGGTGCAGACGTTCCCATAGAAATCAATGGGATATCGGGCAGAAGCGAACATAAGCTCTCGCTGCTGTCAGACTCCCATTGATTCCTATGGGATCCGCCGCCAGGTACGCTGGCCCAGAATAGTGGCGAGTGTACCTGGTAGGTATTTGATAACTTCCAAAAGCAGTCAGATTGTGCCGAACTTGCGTTCGGAACATCTGTAGTGACGTAACCATCGATCTGTGTCGGACTGAGACCGGCGGATCGTATATTACGTCACTAAATTCTACTTTTGCCGGGCTGTAGGGCTTGATAACTACAGCGAATCAGCCTCGCCACAAATACGCTGTCTATCTGTCATAACTAGGCTTAACCTCACTTCGGGAAAGCTAAGCACTGCTCCCTCCCTCACTTTTTTCCGCCACTCTTCACCCTTCCTCCCCTTCCGCCCCCCCTTTTTTTTCGTCAAGTCACTAAATCACTTAATTGTTTAACCAGAATATCATGTTTCCATTTTTTTACACTGTACATGGATAAATTCCTCAAATCACCTTGCACTAAACCCTTGACTCCAGTTATGGCATCTAAACATAGGGAGAGGAGAACTAACTCCACTGAAACCCTAGTCGAGGAACATTCTAACCCCACACAATATAATGAATTACCTGATACCCAAAGTTTGATCAAAAATATTATAGAGGCATTGACCCCCAAGTTTGAGATGCTCAAAACAGATATTAAACAAGATTTGGCAAATTTAACAAATGAAGTTAGACAATTCTCTAAGAGAATACAAGAAACTGAGCAAAGAATCTGGGACATGGAGGATTCAATCATAACACATAACGAGTCTAAAATAGAAAGCAATCAAACTGCCATTGCTAAATTACAGAATAAGGTAGTAGATCTGGGAAATCGATCCAGAAGAAATAATATCAGAATTGTAAGGGTACCCGAAAAAGCACAACATGAAGATCTGATAAAATTTATGACTAAAACACTACCACAATTGTTAAAAATCTGATCCCTGATTCTCACATTATCATTGAAAGAGTACACAGACTGGGGAGGCCCCACCCCAAGGATGAGGAAAATGATAAGCCAAGGCCTATTATCTCCAAACTCTTGAATTTTCAAGACAAACAAATGTTACTGCAATACTTTCGCAAAAATCAGCCTATTTTTTTAGGTGACACTAAAATATTTTTGTTCCAGGATTTCTTTTTTGAAACCTCCACAAAAAGAAGGGAGCTATCCCCAGTCTTTGGCAAACTGATAAAAGCAGGCTTTCAGACCACAATAATATACCCGGCCAGGTTTAGAGTAGTTTTTAAGGGCCAAACCTTGTTTTTTTTACTCTGCCAGAGAGGCGGAAAAATTTTGTGATGAAAAAATTCACTAATAGGTATATGAGGTGTATTTACTGATGGTTAATTATTATCGGTCTCCTGATGGGGTTTTCTGGGTATATATGTATTGTTTTTAAAGTTTGTGTTTTGATTGTTTTTTTTGGGGGGGGGTTATTCCCTCTTGCCCCTCTCCCCCCTCCTCTCCACCCTCACCCTATGTTTTCCCATTTTACTGCAATAAATAATGGTTAAATCACAAAATGTTATTATTACATCCAGGAATGTGGGGGGCATTACATCTCCAATTAAGCGTAAAATAATATTATCTCATCTAAAAAAATTGAACACTGATATTGCCTTTCTCCAGGAAACACACTTAAATTTGGAAGAATCCGCTAAACTCAAATTTTCATGGGTAGGAGAGATTGTGGTTACACCTAGCATAGCGAGGAAAAGAGGATTTGAAATCTTATTAGGAAAAAAAACTTAACTATGAAACATTACTTGTTGTGGCAGACCCGGAAAGCAGGTTTCTGATTTTAAAATTAAAAATAGCTAATTCAATATACACACTTTGCAATCTCTATGCACCAAACGAGGGTTTTTCTGGAACTCCCTCCAGTCTAAGATTTTACAGCATATGGAAGGCTATCTTATTTTGGCAGGTGATTTTAACATGTCTCCTAGATATTTATTAGACAGACTTAGGCGGGGACCCAATCAGCGTAAGACAAAAAGAGATGTTTTAGATTCTAAAATGTTTAGAACTATATCTAAAAATCTAGCAGTAAGGGATGTTTGGAGATCACAGAATCCAGATAGACAAGAATACACATGTATTTCAAAAGCTTTCAAATCTCTTTCTAGAATTGATTTATTCCTGATATCTGAACATTTATTTAAAAGTGGGGTAAAAGCTAGTATTGCACCAATATTTATTTCAGACCATGTGCTATCGGTTTTTTTCCCGAAGTTCTTAGCTAAGAACCTTAAATTTAAGAACTGGTTGAAGGAAAGGATGGTGGAATATAGTGAATTTAATTCAGGTTATTCAGACAATCCACCAATTTTCTAGGAAGCTGCAAAGGCAGTTCTTAGGGGGGATATCATAGCTTATGTTGCAAAATGAAAGAAAAAGAACAGATTTAGAGAGAAAGACATTTTAAAAGCAGTGGTTAATGCTTATAATTATTATTTGCTAAATACAACTACAGACAACTAGATAAAATAAACTAGAGTTAAGAAATAACGAGACACTTTTTGATACATACAGCAACCCAAAAAGAGCTAAGAATGCAAGCAAACTATAGGCATTGCAATAAGGCTGGTAAAGTGCTAGCCAACCTAGTTAAAAATAGGGACAAAAAATACCCTGGTAGAATCAATACAAGATAAAGATTATGGGGCATATTTATCAATGTGCGAGCAGACATGATACAAAGTAGAGTATCATGTCCGCCGCAGCATTTATCATTGCACCAGCAGTTCTTGTGAAATGCTGGTGCAATGCCGCCCCCTGCAGATTCGCAGCCAATCTAGCTAGCAGGGGGTGTCAATCATTCCGATTGTGTTCGATCGGGTTGAATTCTGTCCGCAGCCTCAGAGCAGGCGGACAAGTTATAGAGCAGTGGTCTTTAAACCGCTGCTTCTTAACTTTTGTTTCCGGCGAGCTTGAAGGCTCGCCGGAAACAAGGGGCATCAAGCTCCATACGGAGCTTGATAAATATGCCCCAAAGTGTACAATAGTCCACATAAAGTATTAGAATTTTTTCAGACTACTACAAAGAACGATACGCATTCCAAGAGTCTAACAAATTAAATAAAGAAGAATTTTTGAATAATATTACAAACCCGGTCCTAGATAACGATTCAGTTACAATAATTAATTCCCCTATTACGGATGAAGAAGTCATTCATACAAGCTTTATATCTTGATAAATCACCAGGGCCAGATATGTTACCAATTGAATTCTATAAGATACTTGAGCCATTAATCACACCACATTTGAGAAAACTTTTTAATTTCTTTTATATAGAAAACAACCAGGTTTCCCTGAACTTTGCAGTATCTCAAACCATTCTAATCCTTAAGCAAGGGAAAAACCCTTGAAAGAAGGAATTCTATATACCAATAGCACTACTCAACTCTGACTATAAAATATTCACTTAAATTTTAGCAAAAAGACTACAATCTGTATAACATATTATTATACATAAAGATCAAGTAGGATTTTTGCAAAAATGTAATTCTGCGGCTAAGATTAAAGAGGTCTTCTTAAATATTGATTATTTTAAAAATTCAGAGCTGGAGGGGAGAGTGGAGTATCCTGACTTGGCGCTCATTGCTATAGATGCCAAAAAAGCATTAGACTCTGTACACTATGATTATTTGTTATCTTCGTTGTCCCGGTTTGCATTTAGAGACAATTTCATAAGGTTAGTGGAAAATTTATATAAAAATTCTTCTACTAAACTGTCAATTATTAATGTGGAATCATCCCTAATAATTCTTGAAATGGGCACATGTCAGGGTTGTCCACTCTCCCCGTTATTATTTGACATTTATTGAATAACTCCCTATTGCGAAGTCAACTGGATGGAATTAAAATAGGTACTAAAGAAATTTAAATTGCATATACGCTGATGATGTTCTTTTGTTTATTTCTAATACCCATGCTAACATTCCAAAATTTCTGCTAATAGCATACTTGTTTGGTTCATTTTCTGGATACAAAATTAACAATTTGAAATCAGAGCTGTTTGGATCAGGAAACATAAGGATTCCCCAACAGATATTCCCTTTAGAATAGTAACTAACTTATTTAAATATCTTGGTATTATCATCTCCCCTCATCCGCAAAACTGGTATAGCCTAAATATTCCTCCTATCCTTAACAGAATCAAAGAGGATTTGAAAAATTGGCAGAATCTACCAATCTCAATGTCAGGTCAAGTAGCTTTGTTTAAAATTGTATTTTTACCTAAGATCCTATATATTCTTCAAAATGTTCCAATTTTATTGAAAGTACGGACATCAAAGACTTAAACAAGGCTCTCGGCCAATTTATATGGCAAAATAAGAAACCTAGAATTACCATGAATAAATTGTCCTTACCTAGAGAATATGGAGGTCTAGATCTTCCAGATTTAAAAATATATAACTTGTTATTTCTAAATTGTATAGCGATAGACTGGATTCTAAATATGGATTACTTCACAAACAATACCCTAGAAGTAAATATCACCTATCCATTTCTTCCTGTTTATCTTATTCATTGTGCCCCTGGAATAACACCTAAACAAGTGAAACAAATCAAATCTAGCTATGTTATAATACAAGCGTGGAAAAAAATGGGTTTGTTACTAAAAACTAATCTTAGCATACCTAAATTTCAAACAATACTAGGCAACCCTGAATTTCAGGGAGGTCCTCAATCAGTAATATTCCAGAACTGGCATAGATTAGGTCTGACCTATATAGCTCCATTTATTGATCAGAATGTGCAACATATTAAAACCTTTGATTTGTTGAAACATGAATTCAATCTGGATAGAAGAGATTTCTTCGCCTATCTGCAAATAATGCATTATGTGTTCCAAATGGTTAAGGACTTTGGATGCAACTGGTCCTGGGGGAAACTTGATAACTGGCCACTACTGGCCAAAAATGGAGTGCTATCGGTTTCAACCTGGTATAAGATACTAGTTTCTAGGAAGGGTAATTTGAATTTACTAGATATTGCACATAAATGGGAAAGTCTAATTTCCGGTGGGAACATAGAGTTAGATTTTATAAAAAGATCTTTTGGTATAACTTCACAAACAACGCTCTCCGCAACCTGGAGAGAGTCCAACTTAAAGCTATTAAGTCGATCTTACTATACACCACAAAAAGGCTATAATTGGCATAACCCTAAGTTTAAAAAGTGTCCAAAATTTGCTCTCTATGCAGCAGATTTAATACATATGGTTTGGCTATGCCCAAAGATCAGACAAATGTGGCTTAAAATAGTATTCTGGTTGAACAATACATTGAAGCTTGGGAGTGCAGATATCTCATTAAGAA
The DNA here is from genome assembly GCF_027579735.1 of Bombina bombina. Taxonomy (NCBI): domain Eukaryota; kingdom Metazoa; phylum Chordata; class Amphibia; order Anura; family Bombinatoridae; genus Bombina; species Bombina bombina. The sequence goes on along the minus strand of NC_069503.1, from coordinate 1,036,781,937 downwards.
TAATTTTTCTTATGGGTGAAGACCAAAAGGCCTATTTATCATATGTCTGTCGGGCAATACGCTCTCTGTATTCAGCATTGCACCAGCAGCTCTTGCGAGCTGCTGGTGCAATGCTGCCCCCTGCAGACTCACGGCCAATCAGCCACCAGCAGGGGGTGTCAATCAACCTGGTCGTACTTGATCGGGTTGAATTTCGGTGATGTCTGTCCGCCTGCTCAGAGCTGGCGGACAGGGTTATGGAGCAGCGGGGCATCAAGCTCTGGAGCAGTGGAGCGAAACACGGGCATCAAGCTCCATTCGGAGCTTGATAGATAGGCCCCCAAACCTTGAAGGTTAACAAAATGTTAATATCTAGCTACAAGAAGTCTGACCTTAAGGAAATGGAGACATAAAACTGCCCCCTCCATTTTGTAAATTAAAAATGACCTAAAGAAACATTGCATCATTGAAAAAATTGACACGGACATGAACTCAGAGCGTGATATAACCTCATTTTAAAAAAAAATGGTCCACATTTATTAAAATGTTTCCCCCTAGTGAAATTGACTATTTGATTTACCCGATTAGGAATTTGGAAATAGTCCTTTTTGGAATTTGGTGAAAATATCGGTGGGAGGAGGAGGAGGGAAAAGGGAAGAGGGGGAAACCTGATCCCCTCCCTTTTTTTTTTCCTTTTTTTTCTGTTGTTGTTTGTTTTTGTTTATATGTGTGGTTGGTCCCAAAGAAAGAGCAACAAAAAGGGGATAACAGAAAAAATATATATATATATATAAAAGTGTTGGTTATTCGAAATTGGGGAATGTCTAATTAAGGGATTATCTATCTTTTAAACAATAACAACTGTCCCTTCAACAAAATTTTGCTTTGTAGAAAAAGGCACTTTCCTTGTAGGATCGCCCCCCCCCCCATACACAGCCTGCAAAAAGTCAACCCAGAAAAAGTGCAGTCTGTTACAAAAATAGATTTGGTAGAGATTCTAGCTACTATTGCCATCTCTACCTGGCCTATATATAACAGAGTGTTTCAGAGTCTTCCATACAGAGGTAAACTATTGATTCAAATGACTCTGCATGTGTTCTTGATTTATTGGTGTTCATTCTGTATTCCTGACCTCAGCTTGTCCTGATTACTCTTTGCCAGTTGCCTGTTCTGACTTATTGGCTTTTTATACTGACTACTCTGACTTCTGTCCCTGTTTAAGCTGAGCCCAATCACTCTAAGGTCATGATAAAACGACTACACAAAATAACTAAAAATACCCAATTTATAATACACTGGGTTATCTACTTTTGAAAATGGTATGCAATCATAGGGAACATTTTCATTCCTAGGCTGCCATACTGTCTAGCAGCATAAGCCCAGAAAACAAAAATATGATCAATAAATTTGACCAGATTACAAGTTGTGCACTAAATATCGCTTTTGTGAAAGCGATTTTTGCACTCCACTAAGAAATGCCAGCAAATGCTAATGTACAAGTTCACGAGAGCGCGCTTCTATAGGTTGAAATGGGAGCCTCGTTTTCATGCCGTGAGACATGGCATGAGAACTAGTGCAGTAAAGGGGTTAAGTTGCCCAGCAATAGCAGCAAATTGTAAATATATATATATATGTATATGAATATATATATATATATATATATATATATATATATTTATGTGTTAATATGTGTATATTCACATATTAACACAAAAATATATATGTGTATAATCATATACATATATATTTACTGGGAACACACACGGCTAGATTTAGAGTTTTGTCGGTAACGACCCGCGTAGCTAACGCCGGCTTTTTTCTGGCCGAACCTCTAAAATAACTCTGGTATTGAGAGTCCACAGAATGGCTGCGTTAGGCTCCAAAAAGGGAGCGTAGAGGCATATTTAACGCAACTGCAACTCTCGGTACCAGAGTTGCTTACGGACGCGGCCAGCCTCAAAAACGTGCTCGTGCACGATTCCCCCATAGAAAACAATGGGGCTGTTTGAGCTGAAAAAAACCCTAACACCTGCAAAAAAGACGCGTTCAGCTCCTAACGCAGCCCCATTGTTTGCTATGGGGAAACACTTCCTACGTCTGCACCTAACACTCTAACATGTACCCCGAGTCTAAACACCCCTAACCTTACACTTATTAACCCCTAATCTGCCGCCCCCGCTATCGCTGACCCCTGCATATTATTATTAACCCCTAATCTGCCGCTCCGTAAACTGCCGCTTCTTACATTATCCCTATGTACCCCTAATCTGCTGTCCTAACATCGCCGACCCCTATATTATATTTATTAACCCCTAATCTGCCCCCACAACGTCGCCGCTACCTACCTACACTTATTAACCCCTAATCTGCCGAGCGGACCGCACCGCTATTATAATAAAGTTATTAACCCCTAATCCGCCTCACTAACCCTATAATAAATAGTATTAACCCCTAATCTGCCCTCCCTAACATCGCCGACACCTAACTCCAAACATTAACCCCTAATCTTCCGACCGGAGCTCACCGCTATTCTAATAAATTTTTAAACCCCTAAAGCTAAGTCTAACCCTAAAACTAACACCCCCCTAAATTAAATATAATTTAAATCTAACGAAATTAATTAACTCTTATTAAATAAATTATTCCTATTTAAAGCTAAATACTTACCTGTAAAATAAACCCTAATATAGCTACAATATAACTTATAATTACATTGTAGCTATTTTAGGATTAATATTTATTTTACAGGCAACTTTGTAATTATTTTAACCAGGTACAATAGCTATTAAATAGTTAAGAACTATTTAATAGCTAAAATAGTTAAAATAATTACAAATTTACCTGTAAAATAAATCCTAACCTAAGTTACAATTAAACCTAACACTACACTATCATTAAATTAATTAAATAAAATACCTACAATTACCTACAATTAAACCTAACACTACACTATCAATACATTCATTAAATACAATATCTACAAATTGTATTTACAAAAAATAAAAAAGAACTAAGTTACAAAAAATAAAAAAATATTTACAAACATAAGAAAAATCTTACAACAATTTTAATCTAATTACACCTACTCTAAGCCCCCTAATAAAATAACAAAGACGCCCAAAATAAAAAAATGCCCTACCCTATTCTAAATTACTAAAGTTTAAAGCTCTTTTACCTTACCAGCCCTGAACAGGGCCCTTTGCGGGGCATGCCCCAAAAGTTCAGCTCTTTTGCCTGTAAAAAAAAACATACAATACCCCCCCCCCAACATTAGAACCCACCACCCACATACCCCTAATCTAACCCAAACCCCCCTTAAATAAACCTAACACTAAGCCCCTGATCGGAACAGCCAATAGAATGCGAGCTCAATCTGATTGGCTGATTGGATCAGCCAATCGGATTGAACTTGATTCTGATTGGCTGATTCCATCAGCCAATCAGAATATTCCTACCTTAATTCCGATTGGCTGATAGAATCCTATCAGCCAATCGGAATTCAAGGGACGCCAGCTTGGATGACGTCATTTAAAGGAACCGTCATTCGTCGTTCAGTCGTCGGCCAGGATGGATGTTCCGCGTCAGAGGTCTTCAGGATGCTGCCGCTCCGCTCCAGATGGATGTCGATAGAAGATGCCGCCTGGATGAAGACTTCAATCGGATGGAAGACCTCTTCTGCCCCGCTTGGATGAAGACTTCAATCGGATAGAAGACCTCTTCTGCCCCGCTTGGATGAAGACTTCTACCGGATCATGGACATCTTCAGCCCCCCGCTTGGGCTTGGATCAGGACATCGGAGGAGCTCTTCTGGACCGATCGGTGAACCTGGTATCGTGAAGACAACGTAGGAAGATCTTCAGGGGCTTAGTGTTAGGTTTATTTAAGGGGGGTTTGGGTTAGATTAGGGGTATGTGGGTGGTGGGTTGTAATGTTGGGGGGGGGGTATTGTATGTTTTTTTTTTTACAGGCAAAAGAGCTGAACTTCTTGGGGCATGCCCCGCAAAGGGCCCTTTCAGGGCTGGTAAGGTAAAAGAGATTTAAATTTTAGTAATTTAGAATAGGGTAGGGCATTTTTTTTATTTTGGGGGTCTTTGTTATTTTATTAGGGGGCTTAGAGTAGGTGTAATTAGTTTAAAATTGTTGTAAGATTTTTCTTATGTTTGTAAATATTTTTTTATTTTTTGTAACTTAGTTCTTTTTTATTTTTTGTACTTTAGTTAGTTTATTTCATTGTAGTTATTTGTAGATATTGTATTTAATTAATGTATTGATAGTGTAGTGTTAGGTTTAATTGTAGGTAATTGTAGGTATTTTATTTAATTAATTTAATGATAGTGTAGTGTTAGGTTTAATTGTAACTTAGGTTAGGATTTATTTTACAGGTAAATTTGTAATTATTTTAACTATTTTAGCTATTAAATAGTTCTTAACTATTTAATAGCTATTGTACCTGGTTAAAATAATTACAAAGTTGCCTGTAAAATAAATATTAATCCTAAAATAGCTACAATGTAATTATAATTTATATTGTAGCTATATTAGGATTTATTTTACAGGTAAGTATTTAGCTTTAAATAGGAATAATTTATTTAATAAGAGTTAATTAATTTCGTTAGATTTAAATTATATTTAACTTAGGGGGGTGTTAGTGTTAGGGTTAGACTTAGCTTTAGGGGTTAATACATTTATTAGAATAGCGGTGAGCTCCGGTCGGCAGATTAGGGGTTAATAATTGAAGTTAGGTGTCGGCGATGTTAGGGAGGGCAGATTAGGGGTTAATACTATTTATTATAGGGTTAGTGAGGCGGATTAGGGGTTAATAACTTTATTATAGTAGCGGTGCGGTCCGCTCGGCAGATTAGGGGTTAATAAGTGTAGGCAGGTGGAGGCGACGTTGAGGGGGGCAGATTAGGGGTTAATAAATATAATATAGGGGTCGGCGGTGTTAGGGGCAGCAGATTAGGGGTACATAGCTATAATGTATGTGGCGGCGCTTTGCGGTCAGCAGATTAGGGGTTAATTATTGTAGGTAGATGGCGGCGACGTTGTGGGGGGCAGGTTAGGGGTTAATAAATATAATACAGGGGTCGGCGGTGTTAGGGGCAGCAGATTAGGGGTACATAAGTATAACGTAGGTGGCGGTCAGCAGATTAGGGGTTAAAAAAATTTAATCGAGTGGCGGCGATGTGGGGGGACCTCGGTTTAGGGGTACATAGGTAGTTTATGGGTGTTAGTGTACTTTAGAGTACAGTAGTTAAGAGCTTTATGAACCGGCTTTAGCCCAAAAAAGCTCTTAACTCCTGACTTTTTTCTGCGGCTGGAGTTTTGTCGTTAGAATTCTAACGCTCACTTCAGCCATGACTCTAAATACCGGAGTTAGAAAGATCCCATTGAAAATATAGGATACGTAATTTACGTAAGGGGATCTGCGGTATGGAAAAGTCGCGGCTGAAAAGTGAGCGTTAGACCCTTTTTTGACTGACTCCAAATACCGGCGGTAGCCTAAAACCAGCGTTAGGAGCCTCTAACGCTGGTTTTCACGGCTACCGCCAAACTCCAAATCTAGGCCACAGTTTCCATAGACTGCAATGTAAAGGCACTTTTCAGTGCGGTTTTTTTCTAACACTCCACACTCGCAAACTTTAGCCCCCAAAAACTGCCTGGTGCAGTTATTTTCTTAAAAAATAAAAATGCTACAATTTTTAATTTTAAATAAAATACACTCTACTGTATTTTGGGGACATTTGGGGCACATTTATAAAATTAACCAGAAATCTGATCTCTGGTTAGTTTTATAAGCTCTAATTGCTACCATGAGCTTGCAGTAGCAATAACCAGCCACATGTAATGGCTGATTATTTATCACACGCTCGCACATGGCAAATTTTCCCATTTGTGGGTGTGCAATAAATTAGCACTCTGCTTGTAATCTAACCCAAACTGGCTACAAAAAAAGAATGAACATACTCCTTTTGAAATACCCTGGGTTATCTACTTTTGCAAATAGCATGCCATTTTTATGGTCATTTTCATTCCCGGGCTGCCATACTGACTCAAATACGATGTGGGCCCAGAAAATCCATGAGTTGAATTTCCATGTATGAAGACTGAAATGGGCAGGCTCCATACTTGGCCCTAAAACTTCATGAAACCCTATAAAACCTGTGTATGGCAAACACACAGTTACATTACTGTCATCCGTCTGGAGGACTCAGCACATACAGCGCAGCGGCTCTGCAATCAGAAGCAGGGTTAACCTGGGGAGGAGCTAGATCCACTGTGATTGGTTGTGACAATTCTTTATTTTGCATATCCATTCCCCGCCCATTGGCAGCCTGGTTTTGGATCGCATCTGACAGCGGAGCTAGCTTGCAGACCTCATCCCCTGCCGGCATAGGCACCAGGACACTTCACTGATTAAACTTTACTTCTGCCAGGCAGTGCAGGGCACTGATACAATGACAGTTAATATCAGAGGCGGCAGGCCGGCAGCCCTAGCAGGCGGGATAGCTTGTGGTGGTGAGGCGACAGTGTGGCGTAGTGATGCAGGGGCGCACCTACCCATCAGAGTAAATATCATGCAGGTACCCACTGTTCTGTTGTACTAGTAATCATATAAGTTGGATGTTCTTAAGAGTTAATCATGTCATGCTTGAGACCAGGCACATCAGCAAAAGATATTCATGGCATAATTTTGAATGGATAAGATTATCCCATGTGGGATTTAATTTGAATAATTCCAAATAGTATGATCAGAGGATCCATAAAAATCCCAAGTACACAGCTACAAATCATATTCACCAGTATAAGCAATGCCCCTCCCACTATCAGTAGGTCAGTTGAACATAGTTGGCTGGGCGGGAGGGGGCATGGCTGGGCTGGAGGGGGCGTGGTTGGGCCGGTCTATACAAATTTCCAGGGCCGGTCTGATTTCCCAGTCCAGCCCTGCTGAAATGGGCAGGTCCATTATTTGGCCCTGTAATTTCCCTAAATGCAATAAAACCTGTACATAGGGGACTTTGTCGTACTCAAGAGACTTCGCTGAACACATTTGAACAAATAACGATGATGATATAAACAGTGGAACCTGTACATGGGTACATTGTTGAACTTGTGGAACATTGCAGAACACAAATATGGATATTTTATTGCAGTAAACCTATCAGGATTATGATATTCACAATAAAAATGTGTCCATGTTTGAAAAGAAAAAAATAAATATTACTTAGATTTTATTCATATGAAATTATACTTCATAAATAAATGTTTGATGTCAAAAGAAAGCCCTACCATCATTTAAATAAGGTAAATCATTGTTCAACAAACATATACCTCGAATTCTAGGTTTTGTTTAATTAAAGTGAAAGTAAATCCTAGCATTTTACAAACGCTAGGATTTACTATTGAAACAAATAAAGGGGACTTTCATTCATGAAGTATAAGATACTTAATGTAGAAAGCTCCATTATTTGATTCAATCGATCACCGTTTTTAGCTGCTACGGCTAAAAAATGTTTTGGCTAAGAGGTGACGTTTTCACCTCTTAGCCAATAGCTGTGCGGTAAATCCGGCTTGGCGCCCATGAACGTCACCTCTTAGCCAAAAACTTTTTTAGCCGTGCTCTGCTGTAGGAGCTAAGAGCGGCGATCGATTGAATCAAATAAAGGAGCTTTCTACATGAAGTATCTTTTACTTCATGAATGAAAGTGCCCTTTATTTGTTTCATAGTAAATCCTAGCGTTTGTACAACACTAGGATTTACTTTCACTTTAAAGAACTTGGACAATTGCCTCCATTCAAAGGGATATTCAAGTCATTTTTTATTTCTGCATCAGAAATTATTCACTGTATTGCAAAAAATCTGCTAACAAAATAAATGTTTAAAATTATTAAAACTGTTAGGGAAAGATATAGAATGTTGAAGTCTTGGGACATTTTGAATGTTGTTTTTCTTTCTTCCTCTGCTGTGGCTAATTAAAAGCTGATGTAAACTAGCTCCTGCACATATCAGCCAACCACTGTGTAAATAATGAATTTGTATTGCAAAGTTTTTAATCTTTTTCTTTTTTTTTATTATGCATAAATAAAACCCCATAAAACTTGTACATTGTGGACATAGAGGGACTTTGCTGAACACAAATATGGGTGTTTTATAGCAGGAAAACAAATAACTCCATTCAACTTTGGCTTTTTGCGTGCATCGGATAGCTTGCATATTACAAGTTGAAAGTAAAAAGTTTCTGTTCATGCGATTACCCCATGCACTAACCCTGAGCGCTCAAAAAACTGAAGTTACGATATCATGACCGCATTAACATATTCCCCAATGGATCACAAAAAGTCGAAAAACTATCAGCCAAGTGTGCTAACTCGACATGAAATATAAATATTTCACATTCCAATGTTCTTCTCATAGAAGAATATGTTCTATTTATTCATAAATACATATTTTTATATATATGTGATGTTTTTTTTGGTAAAATATATCTCTATACCTATATATTTATACATATATACATGATTATGTATAGGTATAGCTATATACAGATATATATATATATATATATATATATATATATATATATATATAGAAATATCTATTTAAAAATACTTAGAACATATTCCCTTTATTTACATTAAATACACTTTATTAAAAAAGAATATTGCATAAATATGATTCTTCACGTTATCAGCTAATTGACTGCAAAGGGCTCCAATGCAGTTTATATATATATATATATATATATATATATATATATATATATATATATATATATACCTATAAATGTATAGATATGTATTTATATGTTTATATGTGTATATATGTATATATACATATACACATATACACACATATATATATATATATATATATATATACAGTATATCTATACATACATACATTCATATACATATTTAGACATGTATATGTATGTATCTCTATGTTAAAGCCCTTTGCAGTCTTTTTTTTCTAACACCCGAAAGATCTCATATCTTTGAGCCCTTATAACTTCTTATTGCAAGTTGTTTTAAAATAATTCTTAATAGATAGTGTTATTATGATTATAACTGTAATTTTAAATGTATTTTGATGATTTTGTGCAACTGTTTTGTCTTGCGTAACAGTTAACTAGAGCTCTGAAGTCACGTTATCCCTCTGCATGTTAAATTCAATTGCGTTCAAGGGAACGCATTTACTTTCAACTTACAATACGCTCTCTACTTCTGACGAACACAAAGAGCCACGATAAAGACATTATCACTCAAGCGCAGCAGTTAGCATGCCAATCGTAATCTAGCCCTTTATGGGTAATATAATTTCAAGTTTGCTATTCATTAGAGGAATTTATTAAATTCCGTATTTGTTCTCATGGGCAACACTGCAAACAATTTGTGTTTATAGATTATTATATAGATTCTACCAAACCTTAGTAATTTAAACAATCTTTTGTTAATGTGGAATATGTGCCCCTTTGCTACCGGAATTTTCAGAGCAAAACCTGCCCAAAGTATTTGAGAATGTTTAGCATTGTTGCTATCACTCCATTTAAACAAAAATAGAGTCTAATATTGTATTTACCTATGAAAACTGTATATATATATATATTTTTATTTTTATTTCTGTAGTGTAGGGATCCCCCACCTCAACAACCCACCCCCACCCCCTCAAAGAGATCATTTGTTATCTGCACTGAAGAAACCCACCTCCCCCTATAACCTATAGAATGTTTAGCATTGTTGCTATCACTCCATTTAAACAAAAATAGAATCTAATATTGTATTTACCTATGAAAACTGTATATATATATGTTTTTGGCATAAAGAGAGCTTTAACCAGATGAAAGCTATCTTTGTATTCACGTAGTTCAGAAATTATTGTAAAATTACCAAAAAATGTATATATACAGTACTGAGCAAACATAAGATTTGTTGTTTTAGCAAAGTTTTAATGACCATTCATATTTATTTGTCAGTCTCTATTAAGATACAAACAGAAAACACAGGAAATATGTACAGAAAATATAAAAAAAAACACAATTTTCAGAACAAAATGGCTTCTTCAGGCAACAGCTTGGCACTTAGCACATCTTGAACTCTTATGGGCTGATTTATCAAGGGTCGAATGGCCCCTGATGCCGCTGTTTCTGATGCCGCTGCTCCTTAACTGATCCACTGCCTCTGAGGCTGCGGACATCAATCCACACAATCCTATACGATTGGGTTGATTGACACCCCCTGCTAGCGGCCGATTGGCAGCGAATCTGCAGGGGGCAGCATTGCACAAGCAGTTCACTAGAATTGCTTGTGCAATGTTAAATGCCGACAGCGTATCATATCCGCCAGACTTTGATAAATTGGCCCCATAAACTCTGTCCTGAAGTTTTCTGAAGAAATCTTCTTGTATATTATACCAGGCTTCTTTCAGCACTTCCCAGAGTTCTTCTTTAGATTTAGGTTGTCTTTTATTACTTTCTCTGTCCAGGTGATCCCATACTGCCTCCATAATATTCAGGTCTGGACTGTGTGGAGGACAGTCCATGACTGTCAGTGTTTTATCAGCTGTTGTTCTCTCCAAATATGATTTCACTGCATTAGTAGTGTGAGTGGGTTTGTTATCATGCAAAAAAAAATAAACCACTCCCAATCAGGAGCTTTCCAGAACGAATGGCATGATGAATTAAAACCTGTCTGTACTTTTCAGCAGAAATGTAGTGAAACAAGAAATGAACCATGCTCTTAGTAATAAAAATAAAACTTGTAGTTTATTGGAAACTTTAAAACGATGACTGAGCCACCAAATACACCTATCAGTAGCTAACTATCAGCTCATGAGCCTACCTAGGTATGCTTTTCAAGAATACCAACAAAACCAAGCAAATTTGACTATAGAAGTAAAATTGAACGTTCTTCAAAATTGCTTGTTTTTTCTGAAACATGATAGCAACTTTGGGATTTTATGCCCCTTTAAGTAGTTTATTTTTATTTTCTGTCATGTATGGTTCCTTCCTTACCCTCCCACCTCCCTGATCCCCCCTAATAGCTCTATAACCCTCCCCCTCCCACTATTTTTCCAGCACCATTTGCCAGTGACAAATTAGTGCTTTTTTATTTATTTTTTAAAAAAAATATATTTTTATTTTTATTTCTGTAGTGTAGGGATCCCCCACATCAACAACCCACCCCCACCCCCTCTAAGAGATCATTTGTTATCTGCAGTGAAGAAACCCACCTCCCCCTATAACCTATATTTTTTTTTTGTGTTGCGTAAGGACCCATCCATCACACCATCTCCCTTCTTTTCCATACCATAGGGACTTGCCCCTCCCTTCCTTCCCTTAAGGGAGCATGATCAGTACTCCCTTACCATATGAAGGCAGATGCCCACATCCCACAAACAGATTTTTGAAATTATAACCGAACCTGCATAGGCTTCCAAAAAGGTCCAACATAGATATATGTTATGAAGTACGCTGGGACTTACACCGCATAACATAGATCTACATCGGATTGGGCAATGGGATTAAAAGTTTTTAAAGAACCAGTAATTGTCCTCATCATTTGTGCAGATTATGCTTCTGATATTGGAGACTCTCTCACTGCAAATGTGAGGATCACTGCAGTAAACAGTAATTGATTTAGCAAACCTTTAATTTCTAAAGTAACCATAGAAATGAAAAAAATAAGATTTTTTTTAAAAAGAAACAAACATAAGTATAAAAACAGCTGGGAAAGGGAATCCAAGAGCCAAGTTATGTTTTTAGTCAACAAAACTTAAAAAAAACTGATGTAAACATATAAGAGCAGCATTTTAAAAAATCTAGGTCAAGCTCTGATTAAGTCAGATGATAGATCGATAGATAGATGATAGATAGATAGATAGATAGATAGATAGATAGATAGATAGATAGACAGACTATACAAGGGCAGAGGAAAAAAGTTACAAGTCCACTAAGGTCCAGGTTATGAAAACTTCACCAGGTCAACAGGAGAGTTTCCAGAAACCTTATTATTGGGGGGGTCTAACACTCCTGGGTTAAGTCAAAAGTGGGGACAGTGTAGGTTGAGTTGTGGTTTCAGGTGTTCTATGAACAGGGGCAGCACAGTGGGTGGAGTCACACCTGATGGCAGAGCCAGGTGGTCTGAGGGTGTAATTAGGCAGTTGTGGGATGTGGCCTGAGGTCAGAGCCAAGTGGTCTGGGGGTATGGTTAGGCAGTTGTGGGACCTGACCTGCCTAAAAGGACAGGGGCAGAGAGTAATCACTTTATATGTTTTACCCTCCTTAGCCCAAAAGGGGTGCAAAATTAAAGATTGAGTGCTTTTGTACCCCTTGCTACCCCCCCCCTATAACCAACACTGAGGGTCAGACATAACAAAAAACAAGTTGATATTTGCAGGGGCTGCCCTCAGGGAATTCTCTTATAAAAGGGGTGGTCCCCGAAAGTTGCTAGATATCTCCCATAATTAGTTGTAAAATTCACTGGAAATGGAAACTTTACTTCAAACTTTAAAATGCAAATCATGCAGTCAATACAAATCAGATTTCTTTGCTTTCAGCATATATTATCTTACATTTGCCTCAACTTTTCCCAAGTATCTATGAGGGTAATTAGTGTTTTGAGCATTTTGACACAATCTTGACACTTTTTAGTTTGCAATGGGGGGGGGGGGGTAACAGTAAAATCTGGAGGTGGAAAATGAGTATATGCCAGATGTGGTGGAGAAATTTCAGCTACTGTCATGGAACGCCCCTATTCAAACCACTAGCAAAGTTGGGGAAATTAATTCTACAATAGAGAAAATATTATACTATAAATAATAATGTTTTTTTGCCTGTGCATTTGTGTTTTTCCATTGTAATTTCAGTATGAATTTTAATTTGTTGGATAAAAATAAACTTTTTTTTACAAAAATGTTGCTACAATTTGAATGTGCTTAAACAATACAAATTTTCCCTGCATATTTTGGGTTCAATATTTCGCTTATTAAATTTATACAATTTAATTTATGATTTTTTTGTGAGTCCTATTATTGTAGGCATCATCTTCACATACTGAAAAGGCCACTAAAGTCAAAATTAAAGTTTCATGATTCAAATAAAGCATGCAATAAAAAAAAAACTTTTCAATATACTTTCATAATAAAAACATGCACAGTCTTTATATACACACTTTCTGAAGCTTCAGCTCCTACTGAGCATGTGCAAAAGTGCACAGTGTATATATGTATATGCATTTTGTGATTGGCTAATGGCTTTCACATGATACGGGGGAGGAAAAAAAGTAAGTGCTAACATATTTTTATTGTGTATTCGTCAGTTATTCAATTCTACTGATTTAGTGGTCTTTTAAAAGCAGGAAAACTCCTTTATAAGACACACAGTTCTCAAACTTAAATGTGCAGTTTAGAACAGGAGCTTCATAGTACTAGTGAAATTCCATAAATAATCATTCCAAGTCCAGAGAACTCAAAAGAATTGGGCCCTGAGGGGCCAATTTATCACGGTCCGAATGGGGCCGTATACCCCTGTTTCCGCGCAAGCCTTCAGGCTCGCAGGAAACAGGAGTTAAGAAGCAGCGGTCTTAAGGCTGCTGCTCCTTAACTCGTACTCCTGCTCTGAGGCGGTGGACAGCAATCCGCCCGATTGAATACGATCGGGTTGATTGACACCCCTTGCTAGCGGCCGATTGCCCCCGAATCTGCAGGGGCGGCATTGCACAAGCAGTTCAACAGAACTTCTTGTCCGATGATAAATGCTGACAGCGTATGCTCTCTGCATTTATCGGTATCTGGCGGATATGATTCGCTACAGCGGATCATGTCCGCCAGACACTTGATAAATCACCCCCCATGGATTTTTCTGGGCCCACGTCGTATTTAAGACCATATTGCTGCGAATCTGCAGGGAGTGGCATTGCACAAGCAGTTCACTACAGCGGATCATGTCCGCCAGAGACTTGATAAATCGGCCCCTAAGTGTTAAACATAGGAAAAAGCTTAGCATTTACACATCCACTGCAATGTCTTACTCATATAGACCTAGAAAAGTAGTATAAATTTCCACCCTACCTATAGATATTATAGTTAACAGTTATAGAATAAGAAATAAAACTGACAGTCATCAATTCAAATGAGTGTAAAAAAATTGTGCCAGAAATATAAAATAAAAACATGCTCATTTTAAAAAGAAAATAATAATAATAATCATCAAAAGAGCAAAGATACATTAAACAAAAAAGAAAAAAACATCTTACAAAATAGAAAGCCAACAATTGATCCCCTTCCTACATGTGAAAATATTTCCAAAGAGCTAATGGAGCATGATGGAGAAATCCAAGCGTCACAAAGAGACTGGTTACCTGAACTAGTTTGATAAGAATGTATTCAGTTATAAAGACTTCACTAATAGCCATGTAAGTAATATGTAGCAAAATGTAGTAATGAAAGAAGGATTATTAGATAGATTTGTAACATACCATCAGTAATCATTAATCAGTTGTAGTGAAAGGGCTGGTCATCAAATGAAGGCGCTAAAGGTGCTTGTAACAAGGTTTTACAACTGATTAAAAATATGAAATCTGCCTCTGGAAAAACATTCATTTTAATCTACATATGTGCTGTCATTCTAGTTTCCACCATGAATAATGGTAATTACTGAAAAGTTGTGAAAACAGAGATATACTGTAAAACTGAGAAATGCAGTCACAGCCTCATCAGGCAAATTATTTGAGAGTTTGGTCTATTACAAAGTGTTTATTCCTCTACACTACATGCAAAGCATCTCGCATTGCTTTTATAAGGTTTTCAAACAAGGTAATTCCAAACCATTCAAAAACCACTAGAAAGAAATACATTTATAGTGGTTATGCATAAAATTTATTTAATTAATACCCTGCTAAAGAGGTTAAACACATTTGGTTTTATCAAACATTTTCTTATATCTGCTCCCGATAACATTATCTGCTCCTGATAAAAATAACTGCTCCGAACAACAATATCTGCTCCTTATAACAATATCTGCTCCTGACAAACACTGCTCTTGAAATTAATTCCTGCTCCTAATAACAATATCTGCTCCTGATAACAATATCTGCTCCTGATAACAATAACTGCTCTTGATAATATTTCCTTCTCCTAATAACAATCAGCTAGATTACAAGTGTTGCGGTAGGCTTTTAATGCTGAAAAAATGGCAATTCCAGCGTAATAGCCAGGAACGCACATCGTGACGGTATAGCTGTAACACACACATTTTAGCCTGTAATGCAACGTCCATTCCGAACTACCGACACGATCCCTACCGCCATCTGAGAAGCAGTAGTTATGGATTTTGCAAAACAAAAATGTTTCACAAAACTCATAACTAAACTGTTACAAAGTACACTAACAGCTATAAACTACCGATTAACCCTTAAACCGCCACCATTACATTAAACTATAACTTACCCTAACATTACTATTCTAATAAAATAAAAAAATACTACCAATAAAAAAAATCTGAATTACAAATTTAAAAAAACGTAACACTACGAAAAAATTTAAAAAAAGCTAAAATTACAAAAAATAATAAACAATAAATTACGAAAAATAAAAAACACTAAGCTTACAAAAAATAATAAACAAAATGACCAAAAATAAAAACAATTACACCTAATCTAATAGCCTATAAAAATAAAAAAGCCTCCCCAAAATAAAAACACCCCCTAGCCTACAATAAACTACCAATAGCCCTTAAAAGAGCCTTTTGTAGGGCATTGCCCTAAGTTAAACAGCTCTTTTACCTGTAAAAAAAATACAAAGTCCACCCAACAGTAAAACCCACCACTCAACCAACCCCCCAAAATAAAAAAACTAACTCTAAAAAAAAACCTAAGCTACCCATTGCCCTTAAAGGGGAATTTGTAAGGGCACAGTAATTTGTACTGCCCTTAAAAGGACATTCAGCTTGTTTACAAGTGCCCATCTCTAATCTAAAAAAAAAAACACCCCAAAAATTTAAAAAAAAACTAACACTAACCCCAGAATATCTACTCACGGTTCCTGAAGTTCGGACATCCATCTCCATCCAGGCGGCGAGAAGTCTTCATCCATGCGGCGATATCTTCATCCATCCCGGGGGCGTCTTCTATCTTCATCCGGGCGGCGTGGAGCGGAGCCATCCTGGAAGCCGATCCCGCCGTACACTGAAGTTAAATGCAAGGTAGCAATTTCAAAATGGGGTACCTTGCATTCCTATTGACTGAAATCCTATTGGCTGATTTGAACAACCAATAGGATTTCAGTAGCTCTCATCCTATTGGCTGATTTGAATTTGAAGAATCAAATCAGCCAATAGGAATGCAATCTACTCAATTTTGAAACGGCTACCTTGCTTTCAACTTTAGTGTACGGCGGTGACTGTATGAAGAGGAAGCTCCGCGCAGGATGGGATCGGCTTCCAGGGTGGCTCCGCTACGTGCTGCCGGGATGAAGATAGAAGACGCCCCCGGGATGGATGAAGATATCACAGCCTGGATGAAGACTTCTCACCGCCTGGATGGAGATGGATGTCTGGACTTCAGGAACCATGAGTAGATATTCTGGGGTTAGTGTTAAGGGTTTTTTTTTTTTCTTTTTTTTGGGTGTTTTTTTTTTTTTTTTTAGATTAGTGCTATGGGCTTTTGGATAAGAGCTGAATGCCCTGTTAAGGGGAATGCCCATACAAATGCCCCTTTTTAGAGTTATTTTTTTTTTATTTTGGGGGGTTGGTTGGGTGGTGGGTTTTGCTGTTGGGGGAAATTTGTATTTTTTTTTACAGGTAAAAGAACTGTTTAACTGAGGGCAATACCCTACAAAAGGCCCTTTTAAGGGCTATTGGTAGTTTATTGTAGGCTAGGGGTGTTTTTTATTTTAGGGGGGCTTTTTATTTTTATAGGGCTATTAGATTAGGTATAATTGTTTTTATTTTTCATAATTTAGTTTATTTTTTGTAAGCTTAGTGTTTTTTATTTTTCGTAATTAAGTGTTTATTATTTTTTGTAATTTTAGATTTTTTAATTTTTTTCGTAGTGTTAGTTTTTTTAAACTTGTAATTTAGATTTTTTTTATTGTTAGTATTTTTTTATTTTATTATAATGGTAATGTTAGGTTAATTTATAATTTAATGTGATGTCGGGGGCGGTGGATTAGGGGTGTTTAGACTTGGAGTTTATGTTAGGGTGTTAGGTTTAAATGTAACTTTTTTTCCCCATAGACATCAATGGGGTTGCTTTACGGAGATTTTTCATTCCGTACTTCAGGTGTTAGGTTTTTTTTCTAACACTCTCTACCCATTGATGTCTATGGGGGAAAGCGTGCACGAGCACGTCAAAGCAGCCCTTGGATTTTGTGCGGTATGGAGCTTTCAGTAACTCGTAATGGCAGCGTTATGTGCAATAACGCAACTTTTCTGTTATTAGTGCTGTTTAGCGCAAAACTCGTAATCTAGGTGAATATCTGCTCTTGATAACAATAACTGCTACTGATAAAAATATAAACTCATGATAACAATATCTGCTCCTGATAATATCTGCTACTGATAACAATAACTGCTCTTGATTATAATACCTGCTCCTGATAACAATATCTACTCCTGATAACAATAATTGTTCAGGTTAATAATACCTGATACTGTTAACAATACCTGCTCCTGATAATAACACCTGCTCCTTTTAACGATAACTGCTCATGATAACAATAGCTGCTCCTGATAATATCTGCTACTGATAACAATAACTGCTCTTTATTATAATAAC
Organism: Bombina bombina; assembly: GCF_027579735.1. NCBI lineage: Eukaryota > Metazoa > Chordata > Amphibia > Anura > Bombinatoridae > Bombina > Bombina bombina. Next base: position 1,036,764,186 of record NC_069503.1, on the reverse strand, counting down.
TGCTCCTGATAACAATATTTACTCCTGATAACAATAATTGTTCAGGTTAATAATACCTGCTCCTGTTAACAATACCTGCTCCTGTTAACAACAACTGCTCCTGATAACGACAACTGCTCCTGATAACAACAACTGCTCCTGATAACAACAACTGCTCCTGATAACAACAACTGCTCCTGATAACAACACCTGTTCCTGATAACAACACCTGCTCCTGATAACAACACCTGCTCCTGATAACAACACCTGCTCCTGATAACAACACCTGCTCCTGATAACAACATCTGCTCCTGATAACAATAACTGCTCCTGATAACAATATCTGCTCCTGATAACAATAACTGCTCCTGACAACGATATCTGCTCCTGATAACAATACCTGCTCCTGATAACAATAACTGCTCCTGATACCAATAACTGCTCCTGACAACAATATCTGCTCCTGATAACAATACCTGATCCTGATAACAATACTTGCTCCTGATAACAACACCTACTCCCGATAACAATAACTGCTCCCGACAACAATACCTGCTCATGAAAACAATACCTGCTCCTGATAACAATACCTGCTCCTGATAACAATAACTGCTCCCGATAACAATATCTGCTCCTGATAACAATACCTGCTCCTGATAACAATATCTGCTCCTGATAACAATATCTGCTCCTGATAACAATACCTGCTCCTGATAACAATACCTGATCCTGATAACATCTGCTCCTGATAACAATAACTGCTCCTGATAACAATACCTGAACCTGATAACATCTACTCAAGATAACAATAACAATAACTGCTCCTAATAACAATAACTGATGGGCTGTTTAGAAGCTGATGGGCTGTTAAGAAGCTGAGGATAAACTGGTACACGGCCATTATAAAGGCAACAATGATTGTTTAGGGAAACAACAAACAAAAGACCTATTGACCTATTGAGAGGTCAATACATGATAGATGCTTTTGGTCACCCACATAAAATCAAAGGCCATAATACTTGCTGCAGTGAGGGGGTTGTTTATGTTGCTTCCTGTTCTTGCCCCTGTTACTACGTGGGTAAAACATACAGAGAATTTAGGGAATGAATGAAGGAGCATAGAAGGGATATCCTTAATGAAAAAATCAAGGATAGTGGAGTAGCAAGGCATTTTTATGAAACACACAATAGTAGTGTTAAGGATCTGAAATGTATGGGTTTGGAACTGGTAGATATTACGGAGAGAGGTGGAAATTGGGATAATTTACTTTCGAAATCAGAATGTAGATGGATCTACAACTTAAACACACTCCAGCCAAGAAGGTTAAATGAAGAACTTAACTATGCCCCCTTTTTCACGAGCTAATCCCTAGTTATTCTTGTTCCAATAATTTGCCTTTACCTGGTTTAAATATTAATGGTTTAGCAATATGATTGAATGTGGATATAATATCTATACATAATGGCAAGTACTAATCCAAATCCCCAAGTGTGTGTGTGTGGGGGGGGGGGGGTACATTTGGACAGGGTTAATAATTAAGGCATAAAAATATAGTAAATTGTGACTTACCCTTGATACAAATATGGTTGAAATAATGTATGTATGATACTTAAGTAACAATATTGGTAATCTTAAATGTACATGACGAATCACTAATGTACACTATGAAGATGTTAAATTACTTGATTAGTATCACTTGCGATCTTTTAAGGTTGAAATCAAATCACTGGCAGCAGATGCTAAAAAGGTTATGTATTTTGTTAGTTTAATTATTATGAATATAGTTTGTTTAGATGTTATTTGTTAGAGCAAAAGAGGTTCAATTTCACTTGTGGGCAGAGCTATAAATTGAGCTGAATCAATGTAACAGGCATCAATTAATCGTGCTGATGAAGCCCTTAGTCACGCAAGGATGAAACACGTATACCGGCTTGTCAGACGCTTGTGCAGATTTCCACGCTGTCTGGAATTACAGTGTTCTATACACAGACCCAGGAGCTCTTTAAGCACTCCCTATGTGAGTATAGGACTTTTTTTTGTCTACAATGAGTGACGAACTCGGAGGGGAGGAATTGAAGCAGTAACCACCACACAGGTAACAAGGATGATACGCTGTGAGTCAGTGGTTGTGATTAATACCTGTAAGACTGCATACTGATTCTAATATCTGTGCTCACAGCCTGAATATTGCCGTATAAAGTGAGACGTGATATCTACAGTGAGTGGTGGTTCACTATGCCCCCATTGGTTATGGTCCTGTGAGCGTGATCTCTAGGTGAACTGCTCGAAATTAAGATTTCATTTGATTACTACATAGGGAGTAAGGGTGAAGATTTGGGATACCCAGCCTGCATGATTGCAACTGTAAGGCTGTCAGCTATGGTCTTAGACTGTGGACCATTTATTCATGGATTCAAATATATGAAATTGCAAGATTTGCTATACTGATAGCTCTGCATACCATGGCTTATGATCAATAAAGTGTCTTAGGCTGACCTAATATAGCTACAGGGATCCCTGATTCTAATATCCTGGGTAATGAATGATGTGCTTCAAATTTCAGACCATCAATTAGATGGTATTATGATTTGTTTATTTTGTTGCTCTCACAAATTTGAATAAATATATAGATGTGATTTTACTTGTTAACATCTGTGTATGTGTGTTCTTGAGATTATTTGGTTTAATATGGGGTTGCTGGGTAAGGTTTACTAATGTTACTTTTGTAGTTATATTTCAATTCAATAAACCTCTGTGCACCTTGGTCTCCACGACAACATTGGTTTACTGTGGGGCCTTGACCATAGCCTTTTATATCCAGTACTAGCTGGTACAACTTTGTAATATATATATATATATATATATATATATATATATATATATATATATATACAGAAGAAAATAGTCCCCAGTGAGCCTGGGCTCTGTCTACAAGTGGTCAGATATGGTGAGAAAAAGAGATCAAATTCTCTCTGGGGCTTTAGTAACAATCAGCACTTGGGTATCTGTACGGGAAGGCTACAATCACTGTCCCCAAGGTAAGGGTAAAAACTTACTTCCAATTTCTCTAGGCGCCATGGACTTCGTCATCTCATCTACCACTCTCTGCAGCACACTTGGAGGCGAGAGGTGCCCCACGATCCGGAAAGTTACATCTTTGACCTTTGAGGGGAGAAGCTTTCTTACTTCACAGCAGCTCTTGAAATTCCCACACTGTCTGGTGCAGTCGGTGGAGTATGTAGATTGGGCCCCTAACTGGACCCTGTGACCGCTTTGCCACCAATTAGAGGAGTATTGTGCAAAACTGGGTTCCTTGATAGACTAAACTGCTGCCTATGCTGTTTGTTGTAATTCCTTTTAAATTTGTTGAATAAATTTGGACTTTTAGTTGAAGATTGTGCCGGTTTCTTCCAGAATCTTTCTTTTTTTTAATATATATATATATCCAGAGTACCAGCACTCACTATTTGGTAGTCCAATGCCGGGGTGCTCTCAGAGTATCCATATAGAAAATCAAATCAAATAGAGGCACTCTCCGTGTGCAAAAGTGTTTAATCAAATGTTACAGAGTTAACGTTTTCGGGCTGTGATGCCCGTCCTCAGACTCCTGAAAAAAAAATATATATTATTATTCTTTATTTATAAAGTGCCAACAGATTCCGCAGCGCTGCCCATGGGTACAAGGATAACAGTACAATGGATAAACAACACAATAAAAGACAACATTTAGGGCCCTATTCCAGTTGGAACTTACAATATATATATATATATATATATATATATACCTGTGTGTGTGTGTATATATACATATATATATATATATATAATGTCTAATAGCCGGTGGCCTAGGACTCTGACCACTGCACACATATAGTGACCTGGGTGCAGTCCTCAATGAGCAAACATACAATTTTGTAGAGAAGGAGGGCACTCACAGGATTTGAGTAATCCAGTGATTTATTATGAACATAATGCATGAAAAGTCATAGTCGATGTTTCAGCTCTATCATTGAGCCTTCTTCAAGACTAATTTTAAATCTAAAGAGACAGAAAAAAACATAATTGTATAGTATATAATAATTGACAAACAGCAAGTGCACCCACCACCACACTTAAGGAACAAAGACATAAAAATGTGAAATTTAAAATTAAAATAAAACACATAAACTAGAGTTCAAGCCCAGGTCAGAATAGCTATAGGTAACTAACCAAAAGGGAAATAAACTAGTTCACGGATGCCTCCCATAAGCTGCACAGCGTATACCTATGTCACATAGGATAATTAACTAACGCCTAGATTTAGAGTTCTGCGGCCAAAGGGGTGCGTTAGCTACGCATGTTTTTTTTCCCCCGCACCTTTTAAATACCGCTGGTATTTAGAGTTCACAGAATGGCTGAGTTAGGCTCCAAACAGGGAGCGTAGAGGCATATTTACCGCCACTGCAACTCTCAATACCAGCGGTGCTTACGGACGCGGCCTGCTTGAAAAACGTGCTCGTGCACGATTCCCCCATAGGAAACAATGGGGCCGTTTGAGCTGGAAAAAACCTAACACCTGCAAAAAAGCAGCGTTCAGCTCCTAACGCAGCCCCATTGTTTCCTATGGGGAAACACTTCACAAGTCTGCACCTAACACCCTAACATGAACCCCGAGTCTAAACACCCCTATCCTTACACTTATTAACCCCTAATCTGCCGCCCCCACTATCGCTGACCCCTGCATTACACTTTTAACCCCTAATCTGCCGCTCCGTACACCGCCGCAACCTACATTATACCTATGTACCCCTAATCTGCTGCCCCTAACACCGCCGACCCCTATATTATATTTATTAACCCCTAATCTGCTGCCCCCAACATCGCCGCCACCTACTTACAATTATTAACCCTAATCTGCCGACCGGACCTCACCGCTACTATAATAAAGTTATTAACCCCTAATCCGCCTCACTCCCGCCTCAAAAACCCTATAATAAATAGTATTAACCCCTAATCTGCCCTCCCTAACATCGCCGACACCTAACTTCAAGTATTAACCCCTAATCTGCCGACCGGACCTCGCCGCTACTCTAATAACTGTATTAACCCCTAAAGCCAATCAGATTGAGCTCGCATTCTATTGGCTGTTCCGATCAGCCAATAGAATGCGAGCTCAATCTGATTGGTTGATTGGATCAGCCAATCGGATTGAACTTGAATCTGATTGGCTGATTCCATCAGCCAATCAGAATTTTCCTACCTTAATTCCGATTGGCTGATAGAATCCTATCAGCCAATTGGAATTCGAGGGACGCCATTTTGGATGACGTCCCTTAAAGGAACCGTCATTCGTCGGGAAGTCGTCGGCCAGGATGGATGTTCCGCGTCGGCGGGATGAAGATGGAGCCGGAAGAAAGAAGATTGAAGATGCCGCTTGATAGAAGACTTCAGCCGGATGATGGACCTCTTCAGCCCCCGCTTGGATCAAGACTTCAGCTGGATGATGGACCTCTTCAGCCCCCGCTTGGATCAAGACTTCAGCCGGATGATGGACCTCTTCAGCCCCCGCTTGGGCTTGGATGAAGACTTCGGAGCCTCTTGTGGACGGATCGGTGATACCCGGCGTGGTGAAGACAAGGTCGGGAGATCTTCAGGGGCTTAGTGTTAGGTTTATTTAAGGGGGGTTTGGGTTAGATTAGGGGTATGTGGGTGGTGGGTTGTAATGTTGGGGGGGGGTATTGTATGGTTTTTTTTACAGGCAAAAGAGCAGAATTCTTTGGGGCATGCCCCGCAAAAGGCCCTTTTTAGGACTGGTAAGGTAAAAGAGCTTTTCAATTTTTATTTTAGAATAGGGTAGGGCATTTTTTTATTTTGGGCTTTGTTATTTTATTAGGGGCTTAGAGTAGGTGTAATTAGCTTAAAATTGTTGTAATATTTTTATAATGTTTGTAAATTATTTTTTTATTTTTTGTAACAGTTCTTTTTTTATTTTTTGCATTTTAGTAAGTTTATTTAATTGTATTTATTTGTAGGTATTTGTATGTAATTAATTTATTGAGAGTGTAGTGTTAGGTTTAATTGTAGATAATTGTAGGTAGTTTATTAAATTTATTTATTGATAGTGTAGTGTTTAATTGTAACTTAGGTTAGGATTTATTTTACAGGTAATTTTGTCATTATTTTAACTAGGTAGCTATTAAATAGTTATTAACTATTTAATAACTATTGTACCTAGTTAAAATAAATACAAAGTTGCCTGTAAAATAAATATAAATCCTAAAATAGCTACAATATAATTATTATTTATATTGTAGCTATATTAGGGTTTATTTTACAGGTAAGTATTTAGCTTTAAATAGGAATAATTTATTTAATAAGAAATAATTTATTTTGTTAGATTTAAATTATATTTAACTTAGGGGGGTGTTAGGGTTAGGGTTAGACTTAGCTTTAGGGGTTAATACATTCATTAGAGTAGCGGCGAGGTCCGGTCGGCAGATTAGGGGTTAATACTTGAAGTTAGGTGTCGGCGATGTTAGGGAGGGCAGATTAGGGGTTAATACTATTTATTATCGTGTTTTTGAGGCGGGAGTGAGGCGGATTAGGGGTTAATAACTTTATTATAGTAGCGGTGAGGTCCGGTCTGCAGATTAGGGGTTAATAATTGTAGGTAGGTTGCGGCGACGTTGGGGGGGTTAATAAATATAGGGGTTGGCGGTGTTAGGGGCAGCAGATTAGGGGTACATAGGGATAACGTAGGTTGCGGCGTTGTGCGGTCGGCAGATTAAGGGTTAAAAAAATGTATTATAGTGGCGGCGATGTGAGGGGGCCTCGGTTTAGGGGTACATAGGTAGTTTATGGGTGTTAGTGTACTTTAAAGCACAGTAGTTAAGAGCTTTATGAACCGGCGTTAGCCCAGAAAGCTCTTAACTCCTGGCTTTTCTCTGCGGCTGGAGTTTGGTCGTTAGATTTCTAACGCTCACTTCCGCCAAGACTCTAAATACCGGCGTTAGAAAGATCCCATTGAAAAGATAGGATACGCAAATGGCGTAAGGGGATCTGCGGTATGGAAAAGTCACGGCTGGAAAGTGAGCGTTAGACCCTTACCTACACGACTCTAAATACCAGCGGGCGGTAAAAACCAGCGTTAGGACCCCTAACGCTGGTTTTGACGGCTAACACAGAACTCTAAATCTAGGCGTTACTTTCTTAAAACCATGTGCAACAACAACAAGGGCCCTGGGCTAAGAGCAGCCGATGTGCAAACACCCACCCCACCTGAGCGGTGCGTGCACAATAATGGCAAATGGCATGGAGCTGCATACTAACTCTATAAGGACCTCCGATGCAAATGTGCGTATAATGTGCTGATCAAAGAAATCTTACTAAGATTATCATAGCACTCTGTATATACTACAACAGGCATAATGTATCAATAAAACCCGCCACAGCCCAAAGCTTAGCTAGGTCAGCAATACAGTGTATACAAGTATGTAAAACAGAAACACGTTAGTTAGTTTGTAACCATCAAAAATACAACAGTCAAAAATCCCACATACGTCTAACTAGATCAGCCCCATGGAAATCACTAAGCGAGCCATATAATCTCATGTTGGATCACATCATATGACAGCATCTCAGGAACCGAATATATGTAAGGAAAACTCATGGAACAAATATATAAATTCGTATACGGGCCGACAGTACAGAGCAGTCAAACCAAGTGACATATGAACCCTCAAGCGTTATTCGTACTTCCTGCAAATAATAATTGGACAACACTACCAAATATATCACAGAATCCGAGCCTGGAAACAACAATCCTGGCACGCAGGAGCAACCCGCTCTACTAAACACATAAATAGTTAATCAGGAGGAGCCACGGCTTACCTCTATCCATACAACGACTACAGTGTGACAAAATCAAACACAGTGTAATAGGCTGCCCAGTCGGATTAATCATACCTTAGTACGGCTAACCTGCCGTGTTCCCAGCGGAGAGAAAAACAGATACATGAGGCATCTCAACCCCGCCCTTAAATACCATACGTGACTAGGTAATTAGAAAATACAGCTGTTAGCGAGAGTTGGGTGAAACGCCAATGCAGTCAGCTGTTCAGACATGAAGCATAACTTTGTAATATATGATGAGACCACAGCGAGTAAACTCTAATCAATCTGAGCAGCGCTCATATGTTAGACATGCAGAAGATATGCATGGTAACAGCTCCAAAGCCCCGGTAATCATAAAAAGGAACCCCTAACTACAAGTTCCGATGTACAAACTGATCAATACATAGATGTGACAATCATTCAGAGCTACAACTGGAGGCCACACAATTCTTTGTAGAAAGCCAGACCATATCACCAGCTCAGTATTTTGGAGGAATCCTCCTTCTTAAGTCATAATAATGCTTCTGGGAGGTTTTAGCTTTTAGAATGTTCTGTTAAATCAATCTGAAATTATCCTGTAAGGAGTTGTTTAAATCATCCACTAGGGGAGAGTCTGATGCGGTATTCGAAACTAAAGTAAAAGAGGGATGGTATCCATAGTTCGCGTAAAATGGGGTCATCTTTGTGGAAGAATTTACTGAATTATTAAAGGCAAATTCTGCCATCGGTAAAAATTCCATCCATTTGTTCTGGTGGTATGAACAATAACACCTTAGGTATTGTTCTAACCATTGGTTCAGCCTTTCTGATTGCCCGTTGGCTTGGGGATAAAAGCAAGTACTGAATCGATGGTCGATTTGAGTTACTTCACAGAGATTGGTATACAAATGAGAGGTAAATTGAGTCCCTCTGTCAGTAGTAAGAATAGGTGGTATACCATGTAATTTAACAATGTGTTTGAGGAAGAGCATGGCAGTCTCAGAAGAGGTGGGAAGCTTATGGTAAGGGACGAAGTGTGCCATATTGGTGAACAAATCTATGAAAACTAAGATTGTATTCTGATGTTATGAGGTAGGTAATTCCACGATAAAATCCATAGAAACATGATGCCATGGTTTGTCAGGTTTTGGCAAAGGCATTAAAAGTCCATAGGGAGGTTTTTTTTCAGATTTAGATGTAACACAAGTGATACAGGATTGAATATAGTCTTGTACAGTTCGTTTCATATTAGGCCACCAAAATTTCCTAGTGAGATGTTCCAAAATGTCATTTATAAAATGTTGAAAGGTGGCTGGGGCATTGCATAAGCCGAATGGCATTACTAGATATTCAAATAAACCATATCCTGTCCTGAAAGCAGTTAGCCACTCATCGCCTTCTCTCTTTTTTTTTTTTTTAAATAATTTTTTATTCGTCTCCATGAGACATGATATTATATTGAAAACAAACAGCGGCAAAACATTTCATTAAGGTATGTACAAATACAAATCAAAAAATATAAATTCAAATATTTTGCCATAATCTTCTTTGTCTTACTGGATTTTTCAGATCTGCGTAAAATACGGACAATAGAGGAAAACAAGAGAAAAAGAAAAGGAGGAAAAGAAAAAAAAAATTTCCTCCTCTCACGTTCGCCCATCCCCTCTCCCCCCCCCATCGCCGCCTGGATCTCCATCATACACCCTCGAATAGCGTCGGATACTTTATGGCCCACTACTAATCCACGAGGCCGGGAATTTCTCCAGAAGTACCAATTCTGCGAAACTAGAAGACAAACGGAATGGGAAAAGTATCTGTCTTTGGATTGGAACAGAATAAGACTTAATGATAGGGAGCCAACCCAGGAGAAAATCATCTATTCTCTTCTCGGAGGCATCCAGTAAATGAAATGATTCAAAGATTACTTGTTCTTGAATTTCTTTAAGAACCAGCAAAAAACTCGGAGCTCTATTCGCTTTCCAATTCTTGAGAATAAGATGACGAACCGCCAAAATAATCGTATTCAAGATACGGGTCAAACGAGGATACCTGCTATCAAGAGCACTAAACAATAAAACTACATCTTGTATCGCAAAAGACTCATTAATATCGTAGAGAGCATTAAACCAAAAACAAACTTTGAGCCATAATTGATTGATTTTGGGGCAGAACCAAAACATGTGAAATAAATCTGCTTTATGATTAGAACAGCGGGGACAATTACTTATACTGGAGATAGAAAATTTTGAGCGGATGTAAGTAAAAATTATTCAAGAGCTTCATATGCGATTCTTTCCAGCTCATAGATATCCTACATTTGTTTAACATATTAAAACTTTGAACAATCTTCTCATTATCTATCTCAGAAATAACTGGATATAACCAATTACTGATCTTATCCAGATATTTTTCACTTTGTTTGGACAGCATAATGTCGTACATCAAAGAGATAGATGAAACCCCACCGTTAAATTTTTTAATTAGAGTTCTGATATCCGACCAAGCTGCCACCCGCCTACCCGCATAATTCTGCTTGTGTATATAATGCCAAATTTGAAAATAGGCAAACAAATCTGATCTAGGTAGATCATAAGTCTGAAAAATAAGTTCTGCTGTAAGTATCAAATGATTTTCGTCCAACAATTGCTTGACCAGTAATAAACCTTTATTTGCCCAAGATTTGAATACCTTATGATAAATGCCCGGTATAAACTTGGGGTTACCTTGAATAGGAAGAATATCAGAAAAGGAAGGATCTATTCCTATCGCACAGCAAAACTTATGCCATGCTATGACGACATTTTTAAAAGATATCATTCTGCAGATATTAGACGGAAGCTGTCTGGGGTTACAATGCAGAATAGCTTTTAGCGAGAAAGGGCGAATATAAAATGTTTCCTCTTGACTGTCCGTTATTAGGTTGGTTTCAGCAACCCAATCAAAAGCAAATTTTACCAGGGCCGCTACATTGTATAGCTTAACATCCGGTAAGGCTAAACCTCCCGAACTTGCCTTCTGCATAAGTTTCGCTAGAGCTATTCTGGGTTTTTTGTCTTTCCAAATAAATTTAGAAACATAACTATATAAATTTTTGAATTGGATATAAAAAGAGGTAAATTTTGTAGAACATAAAGAAGACAAGGAAAAATAATCATTTTTATTAAGTTAACCTTCGCAGAGATCGACAGGGGATAAGACACCCAAAGCGGAAGATCCTCTTTGATTTTTACAAATAATGGAGAATAATTTGCCCAATACCACAATTTTGGATTTTTGTTTAACTCTAGTCCTAAGTATTTAATTGTCTTGACTATTTTGAATGGTATATCCCCCATACAAGAAAGACTATTACCTGTGCACATCAGTTCACTTTTCTCCAAATTGACCGCATAACCCGAGAAGGAACTGAACTCGGCAAGAGTCTGCATGATTACTGGAATACATTGATGAACATTATTTACAAAAAGCAAGATATCATCTGCATAAAGCAGAGTCTTCAGACTACATGAGCCAAGTGGAATATCAGTTAAAACATTATGAAATCTAACCGCTAAGGGTTCTACTGCTACATTAAATAAGAGAGGGGATAATGGACAACCCTGCCTGGTGCCTCTATATAGAATTATCTCTGGTGACCGAATACCATTTACCAGTAGATAAGAAATAGGGTTTGAATAAATTTTATGAATATATCGAATGAAATTACCTAAGAACCCAAAGTTTTCCAGCGAATGAAATAAATGTTCCCAAGTGATGGAGTCAAAAGCCTTGACCGCGTCTAAAGTCAAGACAGCTGAATCCGATATTACCATATTATTTGACTCCTGATCTAGACTCCATGCATAATCCAAAAAGGCAGTAAGCGTTCGAATGTTCTTAGTTGAATTTCTTGATGACATAAACCCTGTCTGATCCTCATGGATCAACTTCTGTAAACAACAATTCAACCTAGCTGAAATGATCCCCGCCATTATTTTGTAATCAGTGTTAAGGACTGATATAGGCCTATAAGAGGCTGGATCTTCCGGATTTTTGCCTTTTTTCAATATAAGTGAAATGTTTGCAGCAGCAAAGCACTTCAAAGTATCATATTCGGAAAGATAGTAATTATTATATAAATCCTCCAAAACCGATAATAATTCATCCTTAAATGATTTGTAAAATTCAGCGGGGAGCCCATCTGGACCAGCTGCTTTATTTAATTTAAGTCTGTCAATTGTATCGCTAATCTCCTCTTGAGTTATCGGTTGGTTTAACATTACCAACTCGTCTTCTTGGATCTTAGGAGTGGTAGTTTTAGACCAGAAAATATTCTGGGAATGTTGATTAATATCAATCGCGGTATACAATTGTTGATAGTACTTGTGAAATACTTGGCTGATTTCAACCGGTTTGAAAAGCCTATCATCACCACTTTTGATAACAGCAATAAAATTCTTCTTTTTTCTATTTCTGGTGAGACGCGCCAAATGCTTTGCGGAACACCCATGAAAGCTCTTGTATTTTAAATTCAATCTTACCTCCTCCTCTTGTGATTTTTGTTTTAAAAAAACATCTCTTACCTTCCTACACTCCAAATACGCTAACCAATTCAGAGAGGAGGGATCAAGATTAACTTTCCTATACGCCGTCTTAACATTATTGGCCAACTGAAGGCCCTGCTCAATCATTTTTTAGAGCGTTTACTCATAAAAGCGATAATTTCTCCACGTATCACTGCTTTGGCTGCCTCCCAGAAAGTCTCTACTTTATGCCTGTATTCAAAGTTCAAAGTTACATATTCGTGCCATATCTTTTTAATCCATGACGTAAATCTAGCATTAGTATATAAAAAACGAGGAAAACAAAAAATGGATCCAGGGGACTTGATCTCCTCTGATCTGATGAGGCACAAAGAAATAATAGCATGATCGGATATCACAAACTCACCAATGCCAGCTTTGACTTGTTGTAATGCTAATGATTCTGAGATCAAAAAAAGATCTATCCTGGAGAAGGTCCTATGAGCCTTGGACTCACATGTATAAGCTCGAACCCGAGGGTTCTGAACTCGCCAAATATCAATCAAACCAAATTTATCACAGAATCTCTTAAAATACTTGCCGTGTTTTCCATATTCTGCAGCGTTTTTTTTTTTTAAAAGCGATCTAATCCTGGGCATATAGTCATATTGAAATCTCCACATAAAATTAGGTTTTCTCTTTGAAAGGGGAATATTTTGTTTTGGATCTGCTCTTATCCGGATAAGATTATACGCACCCCTGAGGTCAAGTTTAGAGAAGATGGTGGCATGCGACAGTCATTTGATTAGCTCCGGAATTAGCGGAAGGGGATACATGTTTTTGATTGTTTGCTTGTTAAGCTCATGATAATCAATTATATGTCTGAGGGAAGCATCATTTTTCTTGACGAAGAACATTCCAGCACCCACTGGAAAAGTGGATGCCCTGATGAAACCTTTACGTAAATTTTCTTCTAGATATGTCTTTAAATGCTCAAGCTCAGGTTGGCTTAATGGATATAAATGACCATATGGTATACTGGCCCCTGGTTGTATCTAAATTGGGCAATCATATACGTGGTGTGGTGGAAGGCTTTCAGCCTCTGTTTTGCTAAAGATGTCAGAGAAATCCCTATATTCAATAGGTAAAAATTCTTCGTCTGATGTGGAATGTAAAAGTAAATGTTGAGGAAAACATGTACTGGTACAGTATGTAGAGTTGAAAGATACCTGAAAAGACAACCAATCTATTGTTGGTTGATGTAAATGAAGCCAATTTATTCCTAAATCAATTGGAAAATGAGGTGAAGGTAACACATCAAAGGAGATAAATTCAGTGTGACCAGAATCAGTATTAACTAGTAATGGAACATTGTCATGTGTAATTGGTCCAGTACCAATTGTAGACCCATCAATAACTCAAATGGAAACTGGTGATTTCTTAATTACTAGAGGAATTTTATTACTTTTAACAGTATTATAATCAATGAAATTCCCAAAAGCTCCTGAGTCGATTATTGCTTCGGTTTTCAATCTTTTATGGTCCCACTGCAAAAGGAGAGACAATTTACAGTAAGCAGTTTTATTTTCAGTTTGTTGTGATGAGTGTATAAAAGTGAACTTACTTTTCTTATTCTTCTGCAAACCAGGGCTGTCCTTTACTGTGTGCAATGGATTTGCGCAGTACATACAGAGATTTTTGCTTTGTCGTCTGGTTCTATCTTCTGGAGTTACTCCAATCTCCATGGGTTCTGAGTGATTTTTATTGGAAGTAGAAGGTTGTGGCAAGTTACTACTCATATAGCTCTTTGTGTGCATGCCTGAATTATAACGTTCAGACCTTCTTTCCCGTAGTCTTCTGTCTATCTGCATAGACACCCTCATCAGTGCTTCTAAGGTTTTAGGTAATTCTGTATCTGTATATCTGTATCCAAATAAAGCTCATCCATGGAAGAGAAGAAGTCATCTAAAGAGGCCAGAATAGGGTTGTTGGTCTTGCAGAAATTGTCAGCCCACACTCTAGGTTCACCTCTTAAAAAGGATATTGTTGTCAACACTTTCACTCTCTGAGGGATAGCTTCTTATTTTTAAATTAAAGAGCAAGTGGCAGGCATTTTTTTAACTGCCTGTATGCTTTCCTGGTACCGGCAAAGGTATCAGGCATGGATACCTGTGGTTCAGGTGTGAGGGCTTGTTGGCTGGGTTTAACAGCAATTGAATCTCTGATTATGTTCCTTAGAGATTGATTTTCCAGCTGTAGATCTCTTAAACCCTGTCCTAAGTGATCAACCTTTTGGGACAGGTTGTAAACTATTTGTGGTAAATCTGCTGGTTCCATTGTTATGGCTTAGTATTATGTAACGGTCAGGTATTTCCTGTATGGATCTCAACTGCAGATTTGCCACATAATAGTTTGTTTGTATCACTATTTATAGGATAAACACTAGGTTTAAAGTGAATTTCAGGTTAATAGTGAAATAAAGTTAATTAATGGTAGTAACTATAGAATTTACAATAAATGAGTTGCAGAGATAATTATACTTTAATTCCACTGCAATTCCTCACATATCAGTCTGTTGTATCTTTATATAACTGTTGTAATAAGGTAAATGCTGTTTTTTGTCATAACAATTATTGCATTCACATTTCATTTAAGAAAGTACCTTAAAATCACTTATTAGTTCAAGAATAACTTGTGAGACACTTCTCTCCTTCTCCGAGGTGCAATATAGAGTGAAAGAGTTGCGGTAATTACCATAGTTGTTTGTGGGTGGAAACTATTTCTGGCGTTGTGAGTTCCGTAGCAATACACTACTAGGTGACGTCAGAAACTGTGAGGAGAAAGATCTTTCCTGTACTATATTCCAATGTCCGAAATGAACAATAGGAATTAAGTAACGGCTAATACTGGTAAGTCTAGTTACTTACAGGATACTTTGGTTGTGAATAAGGAGATGCCTTCGGATCTCTTTTTTCTATAAAACAATAAAAAAAGTTTCAAGAGACAACAAGAATAGGGGCATTAGCAATGGGTTGGCGTCAGCCAGTAGAGAGATTACAAAAAAGTTTTGCTCTGGTAGATAAAGCAACTTTGTCTATTGGTTGGAGAGAATTCCACATTAAAGTAGTGAATAGGGTCTACAATACTCCAGCTGTAAAAGCAAAATTGGATAAAACTATAGATAATAAATGTTTTAAATGTAGTATGCCATTAGCTGATCTAGTTCATTGCTTATGGAATTGCCCAAAAATCCAAAAAATTTGGGGTAAACTTAATTATTGGTTGAACAAAGTTAACAGGAAAGAGATCAAACTAGAAAAAGAAGACATCCTTTTTATGTTTCAAACACCTAGAACACAGGTTAATTTTAATTTTGTGAACACAGTAATATTAATAGGGAGATTCCTAATCCTGAAACATTGGAAGGCCAAAATAATCCCTAATTTGGTAGAATGCATAAATAAAATTAAGGGAAAATTGATATTGGGCAATATGATACTGCAGTCAAATCGGAATCACAGATTAAACGTTTCTTTTGCAAATGGAAAAAGTTTATTCAGTCATTTTCTGAGGAGGAAAAAATATGGTTAATATATCCTTTCAGAGAGTCAGAAACTTTGAATAATGCAATTGCAAGAAATTAATTCACAAACTTGGAGTTAGGCATCAAGGGACTGGGACGATGGGGGTTGGGGGGGTAGGGAGAGAGGAGTGCTTTGTTTTTTTTCTCTTTTGTTTTTTTTTTTCCTCTTCCCTTCTTTCTCTTTTTGTTATCTGTTTCTTTAGTGGTTATTTGATTGTAATGGAAAAATTTTCAACCCACATAGGAATGGGAATTTAAGTTGATTGGAATAAATATTGAAATACAATTGAGTACTTTCATTATATAAAACCAGATTTTACGTATAGTTTGATTTGAATTGTTTTTCTTTTGTGTATTTGTAATATAACAATGATTATATGGGCAGCCTTGCATGGTAAAAAAAAGGAGGTGCCTTCGGTTACTTTCCGTGATTGAGTGAAACCGCTTACTAAGGTACGCTGAGTTATAGCGTGTGAACAAACAAAGGAGCTTCTGCAGCAATAATACTGTGTCACGAAAACAAAGTTGCAGTTTGCTTCCAGACTGTTGCTAGTAAATCCCAAACTCGTGTAGGTAAAGTTACTATGCAGGTTCTATTTATAATCCAATTAGAAGAGCTCAGAAGTAGAGCAGTTGCTTGATGCCACTAGAACACAATACTAAGCATCGGCTTTAGGAAACGTGGTTAATTTAAAGGAATAGTAGACAGGGCTGTGATGTCAGATAGGTGCTAGTAAAACTTAAAGGTACAGTAACCATATTAAGGGCAGAAATCCTGACACTAACCATGGGTCCCATCCCAAACAATGTGCTTTTAAAGCATTTTAATCCGTTGCACATGCATTCTGTACAAAAACCTTTAAAAGCACGTTGTGGGGGGAGGAACCCCTGGTTAAGTTCCCAGAGGTGGTTGCGACACTCGAAGCTCTGATTCGAACAATACTCTCTGGAGCGTATCTGCCCTCGGCCGTTATTGCATAATCTGATTGGTCCACTGGATGGTCACTGGATGCAAAACCAATCGGATAATGGTTTCATGTTGTCGCTAATGCCTAGTCTCTTACCTCCCTCACCCCCCACTGGTCACCTCCATCTTAGGTACTGGAAGACAGTCTGCCAGTATGAAAATGTAAGGCTTTTTTTTAAATAAATAAATATATATATATATATATATATATATATATATATATATTAATATTTTTTATTTTATTTTAATATTTTCTGCAGTTTAGGATCCCCCCTTACCCCCCTACATCCCTCATCACCCAAACAGCCCTCTAAACCTCCCTGTAACTATTACCCGCAATCTTAGGTACTGTCTGTCAGTACCTATAAACCGCTTTTAATTTTTTAAAATATTTTATTGAATTATTTTGTGTAGTGTGTCCCCCACCTCCCAGGATCATTAGTTTAGGCCCCTCACACCCCACATCCCTTTTTCTGTAGTGTAGCTGCCCCATCCCTCCATGTCCCTTTTTTTTTTATAGCGTAGGGCCCTCCCACTCCCTCCCTCCCCCTCCACTGCTAGGCCACTCACCGGCCTACACCTTCCGCTGGCACCAGCAAGAATTGTTACACATGGTAATTATAATTATTTGTTTTATTATTTTCTACAGTGTAGGGATCCCTCCTCAACATCCAACCTCCCTGACCCCTCACAAATAACCTTCTTTTTTTCCCTTCCCCTCTGGTCAACACCATATTTGTAACTGGCAGATGGGCTGCCAGTAACATGTTATGACTTTTATTTTTATTTTATTTTTTCTGTATTGTAGGGAACACCCAGAGCCTCTCCACCTCCCCTGTCAACAATTATATTTAAAAAAATGTTCTGTAGTGTAGGATCCGCTTCCTCCCTCCAACCAAGAATACCATTTATGTAGTGCAGTGACCCATCCCTCTTCCCTCATGTGATAATTCGCTGCAGTGTAAGGAACCCTCTCATTCCCCCCTCCAGTGATGAGATGCCCACCCACGTCCTTCCTTAACTTTCCACCTCTCCCACCAGCTCTGCCACATCAATGATCAAAAGTGAATCTAGCTTCATATGGTAAGGGAGCACGATCAGCACTCTCTTACTGTATGAAGGCAGATGCCTTCTGCCCCCAGCTACAGTCTCCGTTGTCAAAGCTGACAGCGAGAACCTGCAGCATGTACCGCAGTGTTGGACGCAGGTACTACATCAACACAAAATGCTTGGCATATTACTGTGTGACTTAGTAGCTATGTTCATTTGGCTCAAGTGGTTAAGACACACAAATTATTCCAGATAATCTGTTTTTCTTAGACCTGGATTGAGTAACCACATGAAACTGTAAGAAAATTAATTTAAACTGTTTTGTTTTGGGCATTTTTTGGAGGGAGGTTGGAATTTGCAAAAAATAAAATATGGTGCTTACATGACTCAATATTAAGAATGATTTTAAATACAGGTGTTTTCACTTAAGCAAAAGCTCAAATTCATGACACATATGCAATTAACAATTTCCTATCATTTTGTGTCATTTTATAACTAACATTGTGAAAATATCCACAGCTCGTCTAATGGTTCAGAAAATGACCCTATGCAATGTGATGGACTGTAAATCAGAAGTGCAGTTTGAAGTCAAATATTACTCAAAGGTAATAGAGTAGAATCACTTGTGGTTTTAGATAAATGGCTGTTTTTATGACAGAACCAACATTCATGTTAGTTATTGATTATTGGGCATCCTATATTTTATGTAGCAAAGAGACATCTAGAAATATTTTCTAGAGATATATTAGAAGAAATCCATTCACTACTGTGTAAACTTACTTTGTTGATACATTTCTAATATTATTATAGCTCTATACCAAACATTTTAATGTGATTGTAACAGAAATATATTAACGTAAGTTTACACAGTGCCGAATATTCCAGCCATAAATATATAACACTTTTGGTACACTGCGACCAAGATATTAGAACTAAACATGTACAGTACAGAGTGAACTTATAGCAGCTATAAAAATACAATGTAAATAATCCATTAATTCCTAAAAACAAGTTTTACATAGTGCAAATTTTTACATATTGAAAGTAAAATGTTAACACTTAAGCTAAAGCCTCGGGGTTACTAACATCTGGAGGCTAGATATTGCGGCTGCGCTAAATCCCTCACCTAACAGACTTCTATGGGGCGTGATATAAAGCTTAGGTTAGGAAATAGTGGAGTTCTTACCACACGGTCGTGATATGTATAGTACACTCTGCGCTGATAGAGCTCCACTTGTAATATAGGCCATAATATAGTATTTTACATTATAACACACTAAATACACATGTAAAATATACCCACAATCCTCCGGCTCCTATTGGTTTCTTTTTTTTGTTGTTCTTTATTAACAATGGTGATCGCAAACATATATAAGCGTTGCATGGGAGTTTTATGGGCATTCCATAGGGAGTAACCTGTATTTTAATGGGGAAATATCTCTGTGAGTTTCTAATGTTGAAAACAATATCCACCTGCTTAGGTGCTCCTTTTCACACATGTCTCGCCATCCTTTCAGTGGCCAGATTAACAAGAAAACTAATGAATGTACAGTGAAATTTAGTTTACATAACTATTATTTGAACTATTACTAAACAGAAACCATTTTTACATTTAGTGAATGCATAGTATGTGTTTCCTATGGAAGGTAAATATCCACTCGTTGGGACAGCGAGGGTCAGAGCACTTTTTTATAACATTTCACCTGGGGGCAGATTCCGAGACTAGTGAGACCACTACCATTTCTCACGATCATTTGAGCATCAGGCACTGAGTGAGATCTTGGGGCAGAGTCCCTTCTCTGTAATAGCATATAAAAGTGCAAATTGTATTACGAGGCGAATGCCCCAATAAGTTGCAGGCTCGCTCATTTTAGCCTGCAACTGATATTTATGAAGCAGTAGTTTTAACCGCTGCTTCATAAATCCTCTCCGCCAAACTGGAGTTGGCAGATGAAAAGCACCCCAGATTCATTCAAACGGATAGAAACCCTACTAACAGTTAGACCCCTAGGGAAGGAGAGGGGTGGAGGGTTTATATAGATTATCTCCACTAACCTACCAAATATACCAATAACCTACCAAATATAGACCTGAGTATTAAGGTAGGTAGTGCCTTATGCTCTTGTATAACACGTATTGTAAGAGAAGATGTACAGAAAAAGGGGTCATAATATGGCACACTTATGGGGAGATAATCATAGCAATATGTGAATGTGTGGAGTATAGTGATTAAAACTTAACTTTATTATGATATATGTTTAAAAGAGAGTGGAATGTTCCACTAAAAAAATAATGAAACCGTGTCAACAAACAAACTGACACACGTACTCCTCTCAGAGTTCGGTGCAGTGATCAGTCTGCACCGATAACTAGTCCCCCTAGCAAGTAAGCTATCAATCTGCAGACTCTGTGATGGTATCAAATTATCAGGCTAGAGAAGCACGGTTGAAAATGTGAGGATAAAGACGCCACAGAGTGCGTGTGCACACAATTGTGGTTCCTTAAAAATCACAGACAAAATTGTACACTAGTCTGATACTAACCCTTTTTGTCCAATGATAGGTTAAGCCAAACACAGCTACTATTACCTTTAAATTTAAAATTATAAGTCAAATATCAGCATTGTGACTATTAACCGAGTTAAGAATCTAGCAGGTAGAGGTGATTTAGCTAAGATTGCATTGGGTATAGTAGTCTATGCTAAGTAGGTAAAATGTCATTACCCTGTAACGAAGCAATTGCCAAACTGGCCCACAGTTTAAGCTAAATCTTACAACCAAATAATGAGCGAAGTCGATATAATGAGGCGTTCACACTGCTCCTATCTGCTAGTACATATCCTCTAGCTTAATTGTTGGCCTTTAAGGCAATTTTTATATAGACTTCGCTCATTATTTCAAGTCTTACCCAAAGTCTAGCAGCACATTACCTTTATCCCTTTTACTTGAACATTTGGGTCACAAACAGCAATGGTGACATTTCAAGCTCTTAACTCTTAAAGGGAGAGGAAAACCAAAAATGTTCTTTCATGATTCAAATAGAGAATGCAATTTTAAATAACTTTACAATCAAGTTCTACTACCAAATTTTCTTTGTTGTCATGATGTCATTTGTTTGAAACCCAGGAGGTAAGCTCAGGAGTGAGCATATGTCTGCAGAATTATATGGCAGCAGTTTTGCAAGAATGCTATACATTTTCAAAAGTACTAGATGGCCGTACTTTCTCCTGCCCTGTAGTGCTCAAGACCTGTGCACGTGACCTACCTAGGTATCTCTTCAACAATAAATGTCATGAAAATAAAACAAATTTGATAACAGACATACATTTGGGGAAAAAATTAAAATTGTATGCTCTGACTGAATCAAGAAAGAAGAAATTGGGTTTTTATGTCTTTTTAATCGTGCCATGTTTAATTTTGACATTACTTTCCCTATAATGTGTACAAACAGAAGAGTTGTGTAGGTATTGGAATACGGTTTTTAATTACAACATAAAATAGTGCAGGGGTAAAATATATATATATATCACACAGCAAAAACAGAAAGATTAGAATGTACCCCCCTATATTTGTTAAACAAAAACAAGAGAGAGTCGAGACATTGTAAATTAAAATAGGATTAAATGCTATAACTGGCAGACAATACAAACTGAAACCACAATGAAGATAATTAAAAGGAAACATTTATTATGAGTATTTCAGTTTGCTGACATTTGAAGATATCTAATGAACATAGTAAGAGATACACTTCCACTTCTAGAACTGCTTGTAAAGCTAAAACAACTCTACTACAAAACCAGAGAAAATCATGTGTTTAAATGGACATTGTACACCAGATTTTTCTTTGCATAAATGTTTTGTAGGTGTTCCATTTATATAGCCCATCTGGTGATGTTTTTATAAAAATTGTATAATTTTGCTTATTTTTTAAGAACCTTGTCATGATTTTCAGACTCCGAACCAAGCCCCACAGTGTCAGATGCATACACGCGTTTACAGACTCCTGCTGGCTCCTGTTTATGTTATCTGTCTTTTTATATGCAGGGAAGGGGGGGTGTCTGCTCTTTATGTTTACCCAGCCCCTTTCAGTGGGTGTCCCAGACTTACCTCATCAACAGTGCTAAACTGGGAGTTTATAATTTTATACTGGATTTTTAGATCAGTATCTGTGCATATTCTTCTTTTTAGTAATGTCTATTGCATGCAGTTATATGAGAATTGTTGTATACTGTCCCTTTAAGGAGCTGGTAATCTGAGCAGAAATTTAACAATTCAATAACATTGTGAGCATTTAAAAATCAGTTAAGGGAACAATGTACTGTGTAAAATTGTTTTCCCTTAATTTGTTTCCAATAACTTGCTATACCAGCTACAGACTATTAAATTATAGAAAATGTGCTTTATATTTGTTTTTGTATATGAAATAGATGTTTTTGCGGGAGCAAAAAGGAGTTTATAGAAGCTCTTTGCGCGTCAGAAGTAGCGCTCGTATTACATGATGAAAGTAAACAGGTTCGCCCATTTTGTGCAATTGAATTTAGCACGTGCTATGGGATAGAAAGAAAAAAGGACTGCAAAGGGCTTTAACATAGAGATACATACATACATATGTCTTATATATATATATATATATATGTACATATGTATTTATATGTGTATATATGTATTTACAGACATATACCAAAATAAACACATAAATGCATATGTATACATATATACAGGGAGTGCAGAATTATTAGGCAAATGAGTATTTTGACCACATCATCCTCTTTATGCATGTTGTCTTACTCCAAGCTGTATAGGCTCGAAAGCCTACTACCAATTAAGCATATTAGGTGATGTGCATCTCTGTAATGAGAAGGGGTGTGGTCTAATGACATCAACACCCTATATCAGGTGTGCATAATTATTAGTTAACTTCCTTTCCTTTGGCAAAATGGGTCAAAAGAAGGACTTGACAGGCTCAGAAAAGTCAAAAATAGTGAGATATCTTGCAGAGGGATGCAGCACTCTTAAAATTGCAAAGCTTCTGAAGCGTGATTATCGAACAATCAAGCGTTTCATTCAAAATAGTCAACAGGGTCGCAAGAAGCGTGTGGAAAAACCAAGGCGCAAAATAACTGCCCATGAACTGAGAAAAGTCAAGCGTGCAGCTGCCAAGATGCCACTTGCCACCAGTTTGGCCATATTTCAGAGCTGCAACATCACTGGAGTGCCCAAAAGCACAAGGTGTGCAATACTCAGAGACATGGCCAAGGTAAGAAAGGCTGAAAGACGACCACCACTGAACAAGACACACAAGCTGAAGCATCAAGACTGGGCCAAGAAATATCTCAAGACTGATTTTTCTAAGGTTTTATGGACTGATGAAATGAGAGTGAGTCTTGATGGGCCAGATGGATGGGCCCGTGGCTGGATTGGTAAAGGGCAGAGAGCTCCAGTCCGACTCAGACGCCAGCAAGGTGGAGGTGGAGTACTGGTTTGGGCTGGTATCATCAAAGATGAGCTTGTGGGGCCTTTTCGGGTTGAGGATGGAGTCAAGCTCAACTCCCAGTCCTACTGCCAGTTTCTGGAAGACACCTTCTTCAAGCAGTGGTACAGGAAGAAGTCTGCATCCTTCAAGAAAAACATGATTTTCATGCGGACAATGCTCCATCACACGCGTCCAAGTACTCCACAGCGTGGCTGGCAAGAAAGGGTATAAAAGAAGAAAATCTAATGACATGGCCTCCTTGTTCACCTGATCTGAACCCCATTGAGAACCTGTGGTCCATCATCAAATGTGAGATTTACATGGAGGGAAAACAGTACACCTCTCTGAACAGAGTCTGGGAGGCTGTGGTTGCTGCTGCACGCAATGTTGATGGGGAACAGATCAAAACACTGACAGAATCCATGGATGGCAGGCTTTTGAGTGTCCTTGCAAAGAAAGGTGGCTATATTGGTCACTGATTTGTTTTTGTTTTGTTTTTGAATGTCAGAAATGTATATTTGTGAATGTTGAGATGTTATATTGGTTTCACTGGTAAAAATAAATAATTGAAATGGGTATATATTTGTTTTTTGTTAAGTTGCCTAATAATTATGCACAGTAATAGTCACCTGCACACACAGATATCCCCCTAAAATAGCTAAAACTAAAAACAAACTAAAAACTACTTCCAAAAATATTCAGCTTTGATATTAATGAGTTTTTTGGGTTCATTGAGAACATGGTTGTTGTTCAATAATAAAATTAATCCTCAAAAATACAACTTGCCTAATAATTCTGCACTCCCTGTATAAAAGTCTATTGGAGCGCTTTGCAATCAAATAGCTGAAAACATAAAAATATATATATTTATACAATACTCATATTTAATAAAGGGGGTATATGTTCTAAGTATTTTTAAATATATATATACCTATGTATAATCATCCATATATATATATATATATATATATATATATATATAATTGCCAAAAAACATCAGATTTATATATTTAGAAATCTGTGTTTAAGAATAAATAGAACATATTCTTCTTCAAATATCCTGCGGTCCACCGCCCACTTCAAAGTCAGTTTTTCTGTGAGCTAAAGGTTTGAACTGTTGTCCAATCAGCACACTCTCTTCAGCAAAAGTGCCATATGGGGAGAACACTGATTGGAGAACAATCCAAACCTTTAGCTCACGGAAAAATGTACTTTGAAGTGGGTGACTGAGCGCAGGGTATTTGAATTTCATATCTATATTAAAAAGTAAGTTATAGCGCATCTTCATTACAAGTGAGGAATTAAACTCCAATTAAAATCTCACTAACATTCCATATTTGATTTTAAAAACAGGAGAGTTTACCATCACTTTCTAAGAAAAATGAAACCCAAATGTTTCCTTCACGATAAAGATAAAAAAAAAAAAAATTCTTTTTTATTATTCGGCAATACATGGTCAGACAGCGTTAATGTTACATAATTCTCAGCAGTAAGCTGCTTATTAACAAAACCCATGAGTATATATATAGTACCAAGTGTCCAAGGCAGATTGTTTTAAATGGATTTCCAGACGTTGAAAGTTCACATCAGGCATAACATGTAGCTGAGTAGACATGTCCATGTAATAACCAAATAAACTCCAGACTTTTTCACATTTTCAACTAATTATATCTCTTTAACCTATAACAAAACACATTTAACTCCAAACAACAATATTTAAACAATAACAACACATAATATCACTTCCACAAGTTCCTTGGCAAAGGGTCCAGAGTCAGATGAGCTCTGCTACCAGCCGGTGTCTGTGGAAACCCCCTCCCCCCCCCCACCCAATGTTCAGAGTACCATGGGGTGACTGCAGCATTCCCTTGATGAGCATAGGCTCATTTCTCATTCAGTATTTCTTCCCAGGCAATACCTTGTGGAGCACCATGGGACACAACGCTCGAGATGTCCCATTCACCTCTGAGATCAGCCTCCAGCATAAGTTCATGTTGTAAGAAGGGGCCTAGCACTTGCTGCTGTAGTGTCTGTGGGAGTGCACGTATGTATGTTTGCCACTTGTTGAGGAATGGTTTAAGTCTCCTATTGATATCTAGCTTAGTGTCTAATTGTTCAACAAATAGCTGTTTAAGCAGTCTATGTTTGAATTGCGTTAACGATGGTGCCCTAGTGGAGATCCAGAGGGCAAGGACACACTGACGGGCCAGCAACGTACAAAGAGTTAACAAGGGATGTATGTTGCTTCTCTGCCCCTCCCATCTAAATAGAAAGATGTTATTAGGTTCAAACACCACCTCCAACTTAAATGTGATTTTTACCCAGTACCCCAGCTGTCCCCAAAATCTCTTAATGTGAGGGCAATCATAGAAATAGTGATTAAGCGTAGGCCTGGGCATACAGCATTTGACACATCTATTTAGACATGATGGATTCCAGTGCGAGAGACAGGCTGGTGTAATATAGTCGCCATGCAGCAGTCTGATCTGCATCTCCCTGTGGGATATGGCCAGACTGGCCCTTCTGGTTTTAATTAAACTATCTGCAATGTCTTCCAAGGTGGTTCCTTCCATGCCATCACTCCTGAGCCTATCCAGTACATTAGTCAAGATCTGGTCAGAGGCGTGATTGATCAGTTTTTGATAGATTGGGGATAGGGAGAAGCGTCCCAGCTTAAAGGCCGTGTGTGTAACTGCCCAGGGGGAGAGTTCCCAGAAATTTGTGTCTCTGGCTATCAGTGTGTTAATATAATGCCTAACTTGCAGATAGGCGTAGAAGTGGGAGTTAGGAAGCTCAAATTTGTTTTTTAAATCTTGGAATGTCTTGACGGTGTGTAACAAAGGGTCAATAATTGCCCCCACCGAGTCGGCCCCAGCCATCCTCCAGGCATGAAATGGAGCTGTATCGTTACCCGCTGGAAAGTCACTGTTGCCAACTAATGGAATAAACCTAGGAGACGGGCCGGTTCTGCCCAAGTATCAAAGGGCCAGCCACCATGCCCTAAACACATCCCTATACAATGGGTTGTTTTTAATATCTGTAGGCAGATCGCGGAAGGGGACACATAGGAGATACGCTAAAGAGCAAGGCGCTACCACCTCCTCCTCCAGAGGCAGGGCCGTGAAATGTGATGTGGCTAACTGCCAGTCAAGGGCAAATCTTACCAGAGCTGCCCAATTATAGAAGCGGAGATTTGGCAATGCAAGACCTCCCTTCAGATATGGTTGTTGCAATTTGTTAGTAGCAATACGTGTCTTTTTACCCTTCCAGATGAACATTTGTATCGCTTTATTGGTTAGAGATAAATCCGCTTTAGTGAGGAGGAAGGGCAGCATCAATAATGGGTATAATAGCCTGGGCAAGATAGCCATTTTCACCAAATTAATCCGACCCGACAACCCCAAGGGGAGATTTGTCCACGCTTTCAACTGTGACCGCAACTGATCACAGCGTTTCATGATATTAAGGTCATAAATTCTGTGTGGGTTTCGGTGAATCTCGATTCCCAAATAACTTAGGGTATGAGGCTGTATGACAAAAGGAAAGTGAAAGTCTCTATGTCCATGCTCCGTGAGCCACAGTATTTCGGATTTGTGCATATTAATCCTGTAACCCGAGAAGTCTCCAAAGCTGGTCAATGTCTCTATAATTCTAGGAATATGCAGTGCAGGGTTAGCGACAAACAGCATCATGTCATCTGCATACAGTGCCATATGGACCGTCTGACTGCCAAGTGACATTCCCGGGAAAATTTGTTTTAACTGTAGGGCCAGGGGTTCCAATGCCAGATCAAACAGTAGGGGGGATAGAGGGCAACCCTGACGGTGCCCCTTTGTAATTCGAAAGATGGGGATAAGAGACCATTAACCAGAATACTCGCAGTGGGGGTGGAGTAAAGCTTGCCCAAGAGGTCCATAAATGGTCCTGCAAAACAAAATTGCTTGAGGGTATGAAATAGATGTGTCCATTCTACTCTATCAAAGGCCTTCTCTGCATCCAAGGATAGCAGGAAGGCCTCTCGCTCAGCTTTGAGCTGCAGTTCTCGTGGCTGTGACCAATAGTAGGTAACCGCATGTAGAACCCTCCGTATATTAACCACCGAAGTCCTTCCAAACACAAACCCGGTCTGATCCAGGTGCACCAAAGAGGGGAGTATCTTTTTTAGCCTATTGGCGACAATTTTCATAAGGATTTTGTAGTCGACGTTTAAGAGCGATATGGGGCGGTATGACTCCGGCAGGGTGGGATCTTTTCCAGACTTGGGAATCAAGGTGACATGGGCCGAGACAAAAGATTTAGAGGGCAGTGTGTCCCCAAGGAACAAAGCATTATAGACTTTACAAAGAGTGGGGGCTATTTGTGGCGATAGAAGTCTGTAGAACTCAATAGGAAGACCGTCAGGACCCGGTGCCTTCCCTAATGATAAGGACATGAAAGTAAACCGAATCTCCTGATCAGTCATAGGGGCATTTAGAGTGTCTCTCTGGTCATTAGTAAGCTGAGGCAGCTTAAGCGAGTCCCAGAACCTGCGATACCCATCTGGATCGGTCGGCTGTTGTCGCGAATATAAATGTGAGAAATACTGCGTCAAGCATTCAGCCAACTCCATAGGGGTTTTATATGTGCGTCCTCCACATCTAAGTGCTGCAATGTGTTTCCTGGAGGACTGAGCCCTCACCAAAGTGGCCAAGAGACTGCCCGATTTACTACCGAAACGGTAGAATTTACTTGCAGACCTAAGTAGACCAGCCGCGGTTTTCTGTTTCACAAACGCTTCCAACTCAGCCTTTGCTGAAATGTAGGTATCGTATAAGGCGCGCGTCCCATGAGTGCAATAGGCCAAGTAGGCCTGACCCAGGGCAGACTGTAAGGAATCATGCCTATAAAGGGTTTTCCTCTTAAGATCTGCCACATACGATATTATATGTCCCGTGAGTACCGCTTTGGCCGCCTCCCAGAACAGCAGTGGGTTAGTTATATGAGCAGCATTATCTGTACCATAATCATTCCAGGCCTGCGTGAGGAATTTACGGAATGGGTCGGATGTAAGTAGATAAGATGGGAATCTCAATGAATTTCTAGTTGGACGTAGGTGTGCACTACTCAAGGTTATTTCGACTGGGGGGTGATCCGAGATCACTATGTCATGTATTGTCTCCGAGGTGACATGTGGTATCAGAGAATCTGCTACCAAGAAAAGGTCAATGCGTGAAAGTGAAGAATTAGGTTTTGACAGGCAGGTATAATCCCTATCCTCTGGGTGTCTTCTACGCCATATATCACACACAGCCAAAGACTCACACAACAAATCAAACACCTTCCCCTCGAACCTCCCCCTATAGTTCCGCAGTCTTTTCTCTCTCGGAATATCCTGTACCCAAGTTCTGTCCAAAAGGGGCTGCGGGGTCAGGTTAAAATCTCCCCCTATTATCAACCCAGATCCGACAAAGGGGGCCAATTTCTGTGATAGAGTTTCCCAGTAAGAGAGATTCTTTGTGTTGGGAGCATAAATGTTCCACAGTGTGTATTTAATCATGCCTATGGAAACCTGTAGTATCAGGAACCTGCCCTCTGGATCTGCCACAGTGTTATGTATCTTTACCTGCATGCGCTTGCCAAACAGTATTGCCAGGCCCCTACTAGAGGAGGTATAAGAAAGGTAGGCCATTTCCTTCAACTTTCTATGCTCCTCGTCTCACAAATGCGTCTCTTGAAGAAACGCTACATCTGAGTTCAGTTTACATAGATGTGTCAAAATAGATTTACGCTTTATGGGCGAATTAATACCGCCCACATTCCATGTATGTATTTTGAGAGCCATTATTCCATAGCACTATGAGGCAAAGCAAGGGTCTCCCGGGGGGAGAGGCAGTCAAAGAGAGGGGGGCCACAGACAAAAAATCCCTGTATACAGTGTATCAAATTTTCCAGGGAGTACGTGATTGGCAGTGCATTTCCAGGGCAAAATGTGAACAGCAGACAAACCACACAACACAGCACGTAGATGCAGTATAACCATTCCAGCTAAACCAATTCCCCCCTCCCCCAATTTGCTCTCAGTCTCTGGGGACGGCTCTCGCTGTGCATAGCTCTGCAGCAGGTACCGGTATGATAAAAAGTCACGAGCCACTCCACGGGTCCTGAGAGCAACTTCTGGCCATGTCGACAGTTTATATACAAGAAATAGATAAGGATCAGTAACAAAGCATGTATGGGAAACAGTATAAATATCTTCACGTGCAATTAAGAAATGCCCCGTAATGTAGGTGGGCTCATACCTGAGCTGGCCAGCATCCAGACAGTTGATTTCACGTGTAATTTGCAAATAAACAGTAATCCAGCTACCAAGTGCTATCTTAAATTGAAGTGTCATATTCCCCGCCAAGGTACTACCCCACATCATCAGGCCTCCTCCAGTCCCAGGGAGCGAATCACAAAATGCATAATAATGCAGCCAGAACCCAAAAGAGAAAGGGGTTCGAGTCCTGGAGGCAACTCTGAGAGACATTAGCACAGTAGACCATGTGTACAGTAAGACATATACAGAAAACAGACAACAATCCACCTTAGAGCAACTATAAAAAAACAGCCAGAGCAAATTCGCATGCAGCCAGGACACATCCCGTATAGTCAATGGGTTTCCATATGGGTTTTGCAGAGCGTTGACAGGCAACATATGTCCATAGCAACACGCAAACAATACCCCAGCTGTGCAGCACCTTGTGGAGCAGAAGTGTAACATTTCCCACCCATGTACCACCCCCCATCCTCAGTTTGCTCTCAGCCTCAACGAGCGGGTCACATATAAAGCGTTACTGTGACAGGAACCTATGAAGGGGAAAGGTTTTAGCCGCTCCCCGAGTCCTGAGAGCAATCCTGAAAGATAACAACATATTAAACTCAATAAGCAACACTATACACACATAAAACATTAGAGAACAGGCAAAGAAACACTGATAGATAACAATTTGGGTAATCTCACGTGCAGGTGAGACCCCTTCTGCAGGGTCATTAAGTCCACCAGCTCCGTAGGGAGGGAGAGTGTATCTCCCATCGATGTCTAGTGCATGTCCCCCACCAGAGGACTGGTGGGGAAAGAGGAGAAGGGAAAAGGGACAACAGGGCTCTTTTTTCAGGGATTTCGCAGCCATTTAAAGGCCACATTATGAAGTAAGGGTCACTTAAGTGTTGTCGATATGATCTCAGGTACCAGCAGCTTTCTCCTCCGTAGTCAGATAAAGTTGCAAAGCCTTGGGGGAGTGGAAGATCTTTACTCCTGATGCAGTATGAAGTCGCAGCTTGGCTGGAAACAGAAGTTCTACCTGGCGGCCCTGTTGATGTAGGCGTGAGCACAAGGGTGCAAACTCTTTTCTTTGCTTGGAAACTTCAGCCGAGTAGTCCTGGAAGAGGAGCAGCCTAGAACCTTCGTACAGCACTTCTTTGTGCGTTCTATAGGCTCTGAGTATTTTGATCTTTTCTTGGAAATTTAAGCATTTAAGGATGACTTGTCTTGGTTTCATATTAGCATGCTCTAGGGTGCGTTCTGGGCCCACCCGGTGAGCTCTCTCAACATCGATGGGTAAAATGTCTGGAGACAGGCCCAGCAATCTAGGGAAGGTCAAGGCGGTAAATTCCATCAGGTCTTTCCCCTTCACTGTTTCAGGTACTCCAACAATACGCAAATTATTGCGCCTGCTTCTGTTCTCCAGATCGTCAATACGATCTTGTAGGTGTTGATTCTCTTTACGGAGTTGTCTCAGTGTAGTATCAGCTGATGTCTGTCTATCCTCCACTTCAGATAAGCGATTTTCTGCCTCACCTAGGCGGGTGGAGAATTGCCGTACCTCGCTGGTCAATGTGTCGACTCCAGTTTGCAGTGAGTCCATTTTTGGTAAAAAAAAAAGACTTCAGCTCTTGTAGTAGCAGCGAATGGTCTCCTGATTGGGTAGTAGGAGGTTCTAAGACCTGGCTGGACTCCGCATGTACATCTGCAGTGTGCTTCTGCCGCCGTTCTGCGGTCTTTGCTTTTTGGCTCATTTTGGTTGTAGTAGTAGGAGAGAGCCTCTGAATGTATTTATCTACTTTCATAGATAGACGTGTAGGTGAAGAGCATATAGCAGATTATTACTTGTTGTTTTAGGTATTTTCACTGCCTTTCTCTGCCAGCACCAAGGCAACCTCAGTGGACTAGGCCGCGTGGTAGTGCGTATGACTAGGCCGGTCACAAAAACTCTCACCAGAGCAGCACAGTTCAACACAGCATTAAAAAAACGATTTTGTAGCAGTTTTCATTTAATATTTCTTAACATAGAAAAATATTTGGGGTTTGTGGTTCCCCCACTCCAGAAAGAGAAAAAAAAAAAACACTGTACTTGTTATGGCACTTGCCCCGACCTCACAGTTCCCCCCGGGGCTTAAACAAATGTTGCACAGGTGATAGAGTTCTAAGTTTTAGCAAACCCCTGTGTGTATGCAGTGTAGCCTAAACAATCATGTGTGAGGCCCTGTTTCACTTCTCACTCTAACTCTCAACAACTCACCCACTCTGGGCACAGCTGCTTATGAAACTTCTCACTTTACCCCCCGGTGCACTGCAGGGTCGGTGCTTCAGCTGATCGCCTGTCTCCCACTCCTCTCCTGCTGCGTGGGGATACTGTGGGTGTAAGTGTCTCCTATGTTTGAGGGAACTTTTGAGCGGATCAGCGTTCGCTCAAGATGGCGTCTCTGGGTCTGTTGCGCAATGCGCACTGTACTTCTCGGCGGCCAGGACAAAGATTGGAGGTCCTGCACACTGTAGTTTGCAGCCGGCGAGAATTGCGGTCACCCGGCAAGTCAAAAGTGTGGGGTTGAGCAGGGATTTTTGTTGTTTTTAATCCCGATATTTACTCCGAGATGCGGAGCTCTTGTGTGAGGCGTCTGCTCACTTCCTCCGCCCACCGGAAGCCCAAACGATATAGATAAAATTTTAAACAAATTTCCATTTTACTTCTATTTTCAAAGGTGATTATTTTTGTATACTTCGTTGAAGCAGCAGCAATACACTTCTAGGAGGTAGCTGAACACATCTGGGGAGCCAATGACAAGGTGAGTATGTGTCCAGCCACCAATCACCATTTAGCTCCCAGTAGTACTTTGCTGCTCCTAAAGCTATTTTTGTATTCTTTTCAACAAATGATATCAAAGAAACAAAGCAAATTTGATAAAATGTTGTTTTTGTTTGTTTTATTTTGTTTGTTTTTTTATTTGGATATTTGTGCAGACTCTGGGGGCATCTCTGCTGGCAGTGACATAATTTCTGGAATAGATGACAATGACTCAAAAGAGAAAAGGATAGATAGGTTACTACACATTTCTACTATGTAACAGCCAAGACACTTTGTTATTTGATTGGATACACACTTGTTACTCTGGGACATCTGAATTTACTACTTTCTGTGTGATAAGAAGGAATAATTAGCACCAATATCAACTAATTACACACCAGCACACTGTTGGTTATTATTTAAAGGGACAGTAAACACCAGAATTTGTGTTGTTTAAAAATGTAGATAATCCCTTTATTACCCATTCCCCAGTTTTGCCTAACCAACACAGTTCTAATAATATACTTTTTACCTTTGTGATTACCTTGTATCTAAGCCTCTGCAAACTGCCCCCTTTTTTCAGTTCTTTTGACAGACATGCATTTTTAGCCAATCAGTGCTGGTTCTTAGGAGCTTCATGTGCCTGCGCTCAATGTTATCTATGTGAAACACATGAACTAACGCCCTCTAGTGGTGAAAACTGTCAAAATGCTTTCAGATTAGAGGCGGCCTTCAAGGTCTAAGAAACTAGCATATGAACCTCCTAGGTTTAGCTTTCAACTAAGAATACCAAGAGAACAAAGCAAAATTGGTAATAAAAGTACATTGGAAAGTTGTTTAAAATTACATTCCCTATTTAAATCATGAAAGTTTTTTTTTGGCTTGACTGTCCCTTTAAGGATTAAATGTGATTAGACTTCATTCTTGTCTATCTTTACATACAGTATACACTGTGGATTAGAGTAAGAACATTAATTACTAACAGGCTTTAGTGATTGAGTTTAGACAGGGTTAATACATAGCTTAGAATTTTGATGTATTTTTTGTAAAGCAGATCATTTCTGACATTACATTACATTACATTGCCCCTAATGTAGAAAGGGACCAAATACTATTGTTGAGTTGCCCCATGAACAGTGTTTTGGTGATATTATTGAAGCAGAATAAACAAAAAGTCAGCTTTTTAAATGGCTAATAAACTCTATGATTTAATTCCCTTTAAAGGGCCAAGTTACGAGTGGAGCAATAATGGCGCTAGAAGTAAACTTTTTCCGTGTGTCAGGTTGCACTCGTATAATGAGTTGAAAGTAAAAAGATATCGTTCCTGCATGCACAATAACCTATTCCCTCCATAAAATTCAATGGAGCAAAAAAAAAGTGGGGGAAAAAAACCTAACACTCCACTCATATACAAACCTGATCGCATATTCTCATTTGTGCTAACCTGAAATTAAAATATGAATATTTCACATTCCAAAGTTCTTTACATAACAGAATATGTTCTATTTATTAATAAATACACATATATATATATATATATATATATATATATATATATATATAAAATGGTATATTGTAACATATATATCTATACATATATATATATATATATATATATTTACATGATTTTATATATATATATATATATATATATATATATATATATATATATATATATATATATATATATATATATATAGGAATATCTATTCATAAATACATATACCATATTCCCCTATGTGGATGACATTAGAATGTGAATATTTACAGTAAATATATAGTTAACCTTTATCAAATATGAATATTGCATAAATATGCTTTCACGTGTTTTCATCATTTGCAAAGGACTCCAATGCACTTATATATATATATATATAGTGTACATATGTATTAATGTGTTTATATGTGTATATATGTCTGTAAATACCTATATACACATATAAATACATAAATACATATGTATACATATATATATATATGCATATATATATATATATATATATCAATGTAAATATTTGCATAGGAAATTAGTACATCTAGGCAAGTATCCCCGCTTGCTTTCCCCAAGCAAGCAGGGATACTTGCCTAGATGTACTAATTTCCTATGCAAATATTTACATTGATTTAATTTTGAGACATGGAGGATTTTAATTTCAGTTTTTTATCCCCCCCCCATAATTTTAATGAATTTATATATATATATATATATATATATATATATATATATCCATACATATATACAGTACATATTTAGACATGTATGTGTATGTATCTATATCTTTGAGCCCTTATAACTATTGTGTGCAATATTGTTTTTTAATAATTTTATTAAATTGTGTTATTATAAGTGTAACTGTATTGTGCAATATATTTTTGATGTGTTTTGTGACACTTTTTGTTTAGCAAAAAAGTTAACCACAGCTTTGAGGACGCGCTAACCAGACAAACATTAACTTTAATTGCGCTCAAGTGATCACATTTGCTTTCAACTTGTAATAAAAGCGAAATTTAACTTGCACGCAAATGAACGCAAATAAATGATATCGCTTGTGTGCAAACGTTTGCACTCCACTTGTAATCCGGCCCAAAATGTTTCAATATGCACAGTTAAAAAGAAAAACTTTTCAAAGCACTTTAATTATTTAACTTGCCTGCTTTTCTGGCAATTTAAATCTGCGTATTGTATTTTACCAACCCCACTAAAGTGCTTTCAACGGAATTTATGGGTGTGTTTCTGAAATGCAAAACAATGCAAATTTTCAAGAAAATTACAGTTTTATACTCGTTAAAAACATGTATTCTGTACATAGATCTATTAAAAATTAATAAAATTACTTTAATGTTTCTTTAAATACTAAGCTTTAGGTAGCAAGAAGACAGCCAAGATTAACTTAGTAGATAGGAACTTGGTGACATGATTTATTGAAGAAAATAAGGCATCTTGGAAAGAGAGTTATATGGATTTAAAAGAATAAAGATGATAACTGTATAAGGATATTGCTGAATTTTGTAACTGAAAGATATAAACAGTAAATGGAAACAGAGATTTGGGGTGTTCCAGCTGAGAGGGGCAGTGGATTGGGGATAAAGATATTAAGGGAGTGGTTAGAACAGTAAAAAACA
Source organism: Bombina bombina (assembly GCF_027579735.1). Taxonomy (NCBI): domain Eukaryota; kingdom Metazoa; phylum Chordata; class Amphibia; order Anura; family Bombinatoridae; genus Bombina; species Bombina bombina. The sequence goes on along the minus strand of NC_069503.1, from coordinate 1,036,728,576 downwards.
AATCATAAATAAGCAGCATCAAAAACATTACGAGTTTTGCGTTAGAGGCTATGCGGGGCGCGATCTGATATAGATCGTAGTTTGCGGTGCAAGCGAGGGAACCCCCGCCGCCCGTAGTTTCAGCTCGCAACTCGAGCTATCACATATACGGCGCCGTCAGATGCTAAAGTGCCGTAATTCTGACAAACCAGCGATGTTCAGAAATATGCGTAAGTACAAATTTCTGGAGTCACCAGTAACTTACGGCACTTTAGAAACTGCCGGCGCCTACAAAACCTGACTAAGTTATAAAATCACCCGTACTGTCTAACACGCCTCCCAAACATAGCCCAACACGTCTAACCCTCTATCCGCTATCCCCCCTCACTCTCCTAATAATAAAAAATGTATTAACCCCTAAACTGCCGCTCCCGGACCCCGCCGCACCTAATAAAGTTATTAACCCCTAAACCGCTGCTCCCGGACCCAGCAGCCACCTACATTAACTACCCCCTAATGTGAGCTCCTACCCCGCCGCCAGCTACATTAACTACCCCTAATGTGAGCTCCTACCCCGCCGCCACCTACATTAACTACCCCCTAATGTGAGCTCCTACCCCGTCGCCACCTACATTAAACTACCCCCTAATGTGAGCCCCTTACCCCGCCGCCAGCTACATTAAACTACCCCCTAATGTGAGCTCCTACCCCGCCGCCAGCTATATTAAAATTATTAACCCCTAATCTAATCCCCCTACCCCGCCGCCAGCTATATTAAAATTATTAACCCCTAATCTAATCCCCCTACCCCGCCGCCAGCTATATTAAATTAATTAACCCCTAATCTAATCCCCCTACACCGCCGCCAGCTATATTTAATACATTAACCCCTAATCTAATCCCCTAAAGTAATCACCTCTATTACCAGCCCTTAAAAGGGCCTTTTGCATGACATTGCCCCAAAGTAACAGCTCTATTGCCAGCCATTAAAATGGCTTTTTGCGGGGCATGCCCCAAAGAAATCAGCTCTTTTACCAGCCCTTAAAAGGGCTTTTTGCGGGCATTGTCACAAAGTAATAAGCTCTTTTGCATCTAATCTAAATCCCCCTACACCGCCGCCACCTATAATAAATGTATTACCCCCTAATCTAATCCCCCTACACCGCCGCCACCTATATTAAATAGATTAACCCCTAATCTAATCTCCCTACACCGCCGCCAGCTATATTAACTATATTAATCCTAATTATATTAGGGTTAATATAGTTAATATAGTTATTATATTATATATATTAACTATATTGACCCTAATTATATTATTTTATGGGTTTAGATTTATTTTACAGGTAACTAGGTATTTATTTTAACTAGGTACAATAGCTATTAAATAGTTAATAACTATTTAATAGCTACCTAGTTAAAATAATTACCAGTTTACCTGTAACATAAATCCTAACCTAAGTTTCAAATGCATCTACACTATCAATAAATTAAATAAACTACAAATATCTAAACTAAAATACAATTAAATAAACTAAACTAAATTACAAAAAAAAAACCACTAAATTACAAAAAATTAAAAAAGAAGATTACAAGAATTTTAAGCTAATTACACCTATTCTAAGCCCCCTAATAAAATAACAAAGCCCCCCAAAATAAAAAAATGTCCCTACCCTAATCTAAATTAAAAAAGTTAACAGCTCTATTACCTTACCAGCCCTTAAAAGGGCTTTTTGCGGGGCATGCCCCAAAGAAATCAGCTCTTTTGCCTGTAAAAAAAAACACAATACTACCCCCAACATTACAACCCACCACCCACATACCCCTACTCTAACCCAAACCCCCTTAAATAAACCTAACACTAACCCCTGAAGATCTCCCTACCTTGTCTTCACTCAGCCGGGCTGAACTCTTCATCCGATCCGGGCGATGACTTCAATCAAGCGGCAGAGAAGAAGTCTTCCATCCGGGCGATGTCTTCAATCAAGCGGCAAAGAAGAAGTCTTCCATCCGGCGATGTCTTCAATCAAGCAGCAGAGCAGAAGTCTTCCATCCGGGCTATGTCTTCAATCAAGCGGCATCTTCAATCTTCTTTCTTCGCTCCTCCGACGCTGAACATCCATCCGGCACGACGACTTCCCGACGAATGAGGTTCCTTTAAATGACGTCATCCAAGATGGCGTCCGTTGAATTCTGATTGGCTGATAGGATTCTATCAGCCCATCGGAAATAAGGTAGGAAAAATCTGATTGGCTGATTGAATCAGCCAATCAGATTCAAGTTCAATCCGATTGGCTGATTGTTTCATTTTTAATATAGCTGGCGGCGGGTTAGGGGGATTAAATTAGGGGTTAATAATTTAATATAGCTGGTGGTGGTGTAGGGGGATTAGATTAGGGGTTAATAATTTAATATAGCTGGCGGCGGGGTAGGGGGATTAGATTAGGGCTTAATAATTTTAATATAGCTGGCGGCAGGGTAGGAGCTCACATTAGGGGGTAGTTTAATGTAGCTGGCGGCAGTGTAAGGTGCTCACATTAGGGGGTAGTTTAATGTAGCTGGCAGCGGTGTAAGGGGCTCACATTACGGGGTAGTTTAATGTAGCTGGTGGCGGGGTAGGAGCTAACATTAGGGGGTATGTAATGTAGCTGGCGACGGTGTAGGGGGATCACATTAGGGGGTTATACTTTTAATGTAGGTGGCGGCGGGGTCTGGGAGCGGAGGTTTAGGGGTTAAATACTTTATCAGGGATTGCGGCGGGTGATCGCGGTTGACAGGTAAATAGACATTGCGCATGCGTTAGGTGTTAGTTTTATTTAGCAGTTCGCGGTTGACGGGTAGATAGACATTGCGCATGCATTAGGTGTTAGGTTTTATTTTGCAGGTAGTTTAGGGAGTTACGGGGCTCCAATAGACAGTGTAAGGCCTGCTACGCCTGCAATTTGTGGCGAGGTGAAAATGGAGTAAGATTTCTCCATTTTTGCCACTTAAGTCCTTACGCTGTATATTGGATACCAAACTGCGCGGGTTTGGTATACCTGTCTATGGCCCAAAAAACTACGGGCGAAGGCAGAAATATAAGAGCGTAACTTCTAGGTTACGCCGTATATAGGATACCAAACCCGTGCAAATTTTGGCGTCGCCGGCTTCAGCGGGCGACTCTGTATATAGGATCGAGGCCGCGGTGCTAATGAGCAGTTTATGCTCAACGCTCACTTACAGACAGCACTGGTATTACGGGTTTTTACAAACCCGGCGTTAACCGCAAAAAAGTGAGCGAAGAGCGCTCCACATCTCACCTCAATGCCAGCGCTCCTTACGTTAGCAGTGAGCAGGTAAAACGTGCTCGTGCACGATTTCCCCATAGGAATCAATGGGGGAGAGCCAGCTGAAAAAAAACTTAACACCTGCAAAAAAGCAGCGTAAAGCTCCTAACGCAGCCCCATTGATTCCTATGGGGAAACAAAAGTTATGTTTACACCTAACACCCTAACATGAACCCCGAGTCTAAACACCCCTAATCTTACACTTATTAACCCCTAATCTGCCACCCCCGACATCGCCGACACCTACATTATATTATTAACCCCTAATCTGCCGCTCCGGACACCGCCACCACCTACATTATAGTTATGAACCCCTAATCTGCTGCCCCCAACATCGCTGAACCGTACATTATATTTATTAACTACTACTCTGCTGCCCCCAATGTGGCCGCAACCTAACTACATTTATTAACCCCTAATCTGCCGCCCACAATGTCGCCACCACTATAATAAAGTTATTAACCCCTAAACCTAAGTCTAACCCTAACCCTAACCCCCCCTAACCTAAATATAATTTAAATGAATATAAATAAAATTACTGCAATTGTCTAAATAATTCCTATTTAAAACTAAATACTTACCTATAAAGTAAACCATAAGCTAGCTACAATATAACTAAGAGTTACATTGTAGCTATCTTAGGGTTTATTTTTATTTTACAGGCAAGTTTGTATTTATTTTAACTAGGTAGAATAGTTATTAAATAGTTATTAACTATTTAATAAATACCTAGCTAAAATAAATACAAAAGTACCTGTAAAATAAAACCTAACCTAAGTTACACTAACACCTAACACTACACTATAATTAAATAAATTAACTAAATTAAATGCAATTACCTAAATTAAATTACATTAGCTAAAGTACAAAAAAACAAACACTAAATTACAGAAAATAATAAACAAATTACAGAAATTTAAACTAATTACACCTAATCTAATAGCCCTATTAAAATAAAAAAGCCCCCCAAAATAAAAAAAAAAACCTAGCCTAAACTAAACAGTCCTTAAAAGGGCCTTTTGCGGGGCATTGCCCAAAAGTAATCAGCTCTTTTACCTGTAAAAATAAATACAAACACCCCCCCAACAGTAAAACCCACCACCCACACACCCAACCCTACTATAAAGCCCACCCAATCCCCCCTTAAAAAAACCTAACACTACCCCCTTGAAGATCACCCTACCTTGAGCCGTCTCCAACCCCCCAAATAAAATACTATCTAAAAAAAACTAAGCTCCCCATTGCCCTGAAAAGGGCATTTGGATGGGCATTGCCCTTAAAATGGCAGTTAGCTCTTTTGCCGTCCAAACCCTAATCTAAAAAATAAAACCCACCCAATACACCCTTAAAAAAAAACCTAAGACTAACCCCCTGAAGATCGACTTACCGGGAGAAGTCTTCATCCAAGCCAGGACGAAGTCCTCAACGAAGCCGAGAGAAGTCTTCATCCAAGCCGGGCAAAGTGGTCCTCCAGACGGGCAGAAGTCTTCATCCAAGCCAGGCAGAAGTGGTCCTCCAGACAGGCAGAAGTCTTCATCCAGACGGCATCTTCTATCTTCATCCATCTTCAAGACATCTGACGCGGAGCATCCTCTTCTTACGACAACTAAAACAGAATGAAGGTACCTTTAAGTGACGCTATCCAAGATGGCGTCCCTTAGATTCCGATTGGCTTATAGAATTCTATCAGCCAATCAGAATAAAGGTAGAAAAAATCCTATTGGCTGATGCAATCAGCCAATAGGATTGAAGTTCAATCCTATTGGCTGATCCAATCAGCCAATATGATTGAGCTCGCATTCTATTGTCTGTTCCAATCAGCCAGTAGAATGCAAGTTCAATCCTATTGGCTGATTGGATCAATCCTATTGCTAAGCACAGTTAGGAACACATATAAAAAAGGAAATACAAAGAGTGTCCAAACAAAACTATGTAGAAACTCTCAGCTAGATTACGAATTTTGCGTTATGAGCGGTGTGGTGCAAACTTGCATGTTATTGTCACCACTCACTTCCCTACAGCGCTGGTATTACAGGTTTATAAAAACCCAGCGTTATCAGGCAAGAAGTGAACGTAGAGCAAAATTGAGCTCCATACCGCACTCCAATACCAGAGCTGCTGAAAGCTGCGGTGAGCTTGTGCACGATTTCCCCATAGACATCAATGGGGAGAGCTGGCTAAAAAAAAGTCTAACACCTGCAAAAAAGCAGCGTAAAGCTCCGTAACGCAGCCCCATTGATTCCTATGGGGAAACAAAATTTATGTTTACACCTAACACCCTAACATAAACCCAGAGTCTAAACACAGATTATCTTACACTTATTAACCCCTAATCTGCCGCCCCCAACATCGCCGACACCTACATTATACTTATTAACCCCTAATGTGCCGCTAAGGACATCACCACCACTATAATTCGCATATTAACCCCTAAACCGCCGTACTTCCGCATCACAAACACTAATTAAATTATATTAACCCCTAATCTGCCGCCCCTACCATCGCCGCCCCATACCTACATTTATTAACCCCTAATCTGCCGCCCCAACGTCGCCGCCACTATACTAAATTTATTAACCTCTAAAACTAAATCTAACCCTAAACCCCCCTAACTTAAATATAATTAAAATAAATCTAAATAAAAATTACTATCATTACCTAAATAATTCCTATTTAAAATTAAATAATTACCTGTAAAATAAACCCTAAGATAGCTACAATATAACTAATATTTACATTGTACCCAGCTTAGGGTTTATTTTTATTTTACAGGCAAGTTTGTATTTATTTTAACTAGGTAGACTAGTTAGTAAATAGTTATTATTTTCTGTTTTGCTCTGTAAATTTATATAAGTAATATGTTTCATCTTAGGAAGTAAAGGTCTATGTATACTTATACTTAATGTAACTAATAGCTATGACTATAAAGTGTCTCACTAGGATATTGTTTTTACTCTTCTTTACCCTGCTTAGACTTGAAGGGGTTAATTTCTATTCCCTCACTGGCCTATAAAGAGTTAGAGTATAGACATAGACGTCAGTCTATGGTTAAGCGCACCTGGAGGCGCAAAACATGTTAGACTTTTAGTCTCCTTTACTGCCTGTCTACATGTGTTGTTTTTACATGGAACTTCAATAAAGCATTGTATTTGTTTTTAACATTTACCAGTTTGGAGCAGTGCCTGCCTATCTTTTCTACTTGTGCATACCTTTGCGGTTTGATGCCGCTACAGGCTACGGCACTCCGGGAGGTCAGGTAAACTTGCCCATTCAGCTTTCTTGGGCTTCCGGTTCAGCTTGTCATGGTTGCGGTTTCCTTCACGCATTAACTATTTACTAACTACCTAACTAAAATAAATACAAATTTACCTGTAAAATAAAACCTAACCTGAGTTACACTAACACCTAACCTTACACTACAATTAAATAAATTACCTAAATTAAATACAATTACCTAAATTACAACAAAAAACACTAAATTACACAAAATAAAAAAGACATTATCAGATATTTAAACTAATTACACCTAATCTAATAGCCCTATCAAAATAAAAAATGCTAATAGGTAGTTTATGGGTGTTAGTGTACTTTTTAACACGTTAGTTATGAGTTTTATGCTACAGCTTTGTAGTGTAAAACTCATAACTACTGACTTTAGATTGCGTTACAAATCTTGCAGTATAGGCTGTACCGCTCACTTTTTGGCCTTCCAGAAAAAGCTTGTAATATCGGCGCTATGGAAGTCCCATGGAAAAAAAGAATTTACACAAATTGCGTAAGTTCATTTGCGTTATGGCCAAAAAATTGTGCAGTACAGCTTTTTTGACAAGACTCGTAACAACGGCGGTAGTGAAAAAGCAGCGTTATAACCCATAACGCTGCTTTTTCACTCATAACGCAAAACTCGTAATCTAGCCGTCTGTTAGATATTTACTTTAATGTTTTTTTGACTAAGAGTGCTGTTTGAAGGTTTCTTTTCTTTCTTGTATTTTGAATTTTGATTACCCCTGTACCTTAGCACCGATATTATTATATATCACTAGTCTGAAACTTACCATTGACCTGAGAAGAGTTAAATATTTGAGTATTAGATATTTACTTTAACCATCATATGTTAAACACAGCTTTGCACAGTCTTTTTATTGCTTGTTTTATATCTGTTCCTAATTGTCCTCTGCAAGAAAGATAGATACGAGGAAACATGGAAGTGCCAATTACTTTATAGAAATTCAGAGAAATTTAGAAAACCAACAATTATAGAAAATTGGTACACAATAAATTATGAAAGTAGATTGCAAAGTTGTTGTTTTTTTACTAGACATAATTAAACATTTTATATTACAATTACAATATAATGTCTAATATCCTTTTAATAGAAGGGATTATTTAGTAATTTGTGTGCAGTTTCAACAGAGTGCTGAAAAAAAACTTACTCGTAATGGGTCAAGAACATTTTATAAGGGTTAAAATTACATTAGCATTATTTATATATATATATATATATATATATATATATATATACATTATCAAAAAATAATTACTGCAAAAAGTCTGGAAAAGTTTCTAAATCTAGTATCTAGTAAATCTAAGTCTAGTAACATTAACCCCTTAACCCAAAATGACATATATATACATTATGCGGAACAAAGCCCCTCATACTGCATAATGTATTTATTCGTCCTAGCTCAGGATTCTACAGTAGATGCCTGATCGTTACAGACAGTGACACTCCCCCTCCACCACTGCGCCACCCAGCCACCTCCCTCCATCCCTCCTGAACCTCCCACTAGCACATGTTCATACAGAATGGGCAGCACAGCGGTGGAGGGGGGAGTGAGTGGAATGGAGGGGCAACACCCTACCTACAGAAAATGTGTTTGGAAGGGAGGGAGGGAATCAGGGTGGGAGGCCTACATAATGATCATGGGAATGGGGGAAACCCTTACATTATGGAAAAACATACAAATATAAATAAATTATATAAAAATCTATGGACTACTGGTAGACACCATTAGGAGTAGGTGGGTTAGAGAGCTGTTTGGGAGGAATTGGGGAGGTGTTAGGGTAAGGGGCGATCCTACTCTGCAGAAAAATAATTAAATAAAATTAATTTATAACAACAAAAAATGTCATATTGCCAGTACTTAAGATGGTGGTCAGGAGTGTGGGTGTGGGAGGGGATAGAGCTGTTTAGGAGGGATGAGGGAGGTGGGAGTTTTAAGGTAGTAGGGTAATCCCTGTATTAAAATACTATTACCCTTAACAGCTAACAAATTATCCTTATTCACTGCCAAACTTTAAAAAGTGTGGTGCAAAGCTGCAATTAGAGGCCTTCTAATTGCTGAAAACTAATTGCAAAGCCATGCATGTCTGCTATTTCTGCCATTTATCTTATGACTGAAGTAGTTGTGTGTAAATAATTTCAGTAGGAAACTCAAAGTTTGTGAAAACGTTTACGATTTTTTTAATATTTGACAAAAAAAACTGTGAAATTAAATATACCAAAATGGACCTTGATCAATACCATGGCTCAATTACATATACGGCGTCATCTGCAAAAGCCGGCGATGCCAGTTTTTTGCAACTCAAGCTATCACATATACGGTGAAGCATACAAGTTACGCGCATATATTTTACCCGTCGCCTGCAGTTTTTACTCCCATAAACTAACATAGAACTGGCATTGACAGTCGGTATCATATATTCAGCACAAGGACTTACGCATGCAGATTTGTAAAAACTATTCCATTTTCATCTCGCCACACATAGGCAGGCGCAGCAACCCTTGCACTGACTTAAAAAAACAACGTTACTCCCTGGAAGCCTTAACAAACACATACCTTTAAGCAGCACATCTTAAATAATTAAACCTTGCTACCCACTTAATTATTCCAAGCAATATTCCTCATCTGCAATTGTGTCAAACCAATCACAAACAACACAACCTTTCCCCGGAAGAATTAAAACACCTGACACACAAAGCACACCCTGATTACCCACCATCATATCCTGAGACATGAGAGGAAGTGTTTAGAGAGACTAAGGGCTTGATGATATAATCTTCGCCAGCTCAAACCTACTTTTTCTCGCCGACTCTCGCAGGGCTGCCCCGGTGCAATGATCGTAAAAAAGGGGCAGTCCCTGCAAGTGGCGAGATGGCTCCTATTAAAAGTATTGGAGCTTGATGGTTAGGGAAACTTCGCTCCTTAGTGCAAAGTTAGCAGGGAGCAGGGGGAGCACTTTAAAAGTAAAATCCTGCAGCCAATATAACTCACATTACGCTGCTTTTTGCCTATAGCAGCTTACATTCACCTATATTTTAGTATGCATTTGTTTTTCTATTGGGGTTATAAGTGTTTGTATTGTTTTGAGAAAAGCTCGCCACCTTTCATTTGGCGAGAAAAAACTGTGAGATTTGCAGTGCGAAATCTTTATAGAATTACACTGGGATTAGAGAGACATTTTCATATACGCCCACGGAACGCCCATGTTCAGCCCATTTTATGAAAAAACAACAATTACGCTTTGTATTTTGTATTTATAAGTTCATATTTTTGTGTGATTTTTGCACATTCAGTGTACTACAATTACGATTTACGCTGTGCATATTTAATTTGATTTATTCCTGTGTAAATTACATACAAATTTAACTTTTTTGTTAACATACGATTTTTGGTGCACCTTAACAATACAATTTTTTTCATGCCTATTTTGTGTGAATGGTTCAAATATTTGTTTTGTATGAAGTTTAAAATACATATTTAATTGTGCATTTTTTATATGAAAATGCAGTATACGCCCCTTAGTGAGACACCCTGTTTTCAGGGTAAAAGGTGGCTTTAGATCATTCCACTAGGGAAATAGAAGGACTGGCGAGCATTCTTTAATAATCTCACCAGCCCAGAAAGCTTTCATTCATCGAGCCCTAAGTCATGAGGCACAAAGAGTGCCACATGCATCACCAGCCCCAGGTGCGTCCCCTGTTGTTCCAGCTTCTGGTCCTGCTGGTCACGGCATACTAGTCCTGCACAACCTAAGGCCTGCAGGGACACTCAGATGGCAGCATCAGCAGAGGGGGAAAGCAAGGGCACCCAGGATTCACAGGTCACATGTCTATTGGGGGGACATTGAGCATCAGCAACATTATGTGATGTTAATAACTGAGGTTGTGGACAGGGAGGCACTGAGGAGGATCAATTACAGGATTACATGATCCAAGAATAATTTATATGTAATTGATAAGGACACTAAACCATATTGGTCACAATAATTAGGATGTATTGATGTATCTCACCTAACCATGTGTATGTGTATATTACATGTTATTATTATTATAATTATTATACTTTACTTATGAAGCGCCAACATATTCTGCAGCGCTGTACATGGATACAATTCATTTAAATAAAACAATATAAGACTTGTAAGATACAGGACAAAATTTACAAACACATACAGGAGGGATCAAGGGTCCTATTCTCGTGGGAACTTACAATCTAGAAGGGTAGGAGGTTGAGAAACAGGAGGTGAGGACTACAAGATTGAGAAAGATGTTAATACAGAGTTAGATGAGGGAAATGTTGTTAGGTAAGATAAATTATTGAGTTGGGTGGTAGGCTTCTCTGAACAGAAAAGTCTTCAGGGAACATTTAAAGGAAGAAAGATTAGGGCAAAGCCTGGCAGCATGAGGGAGAGTGTTCCAGAGGGTAGGTGCTGCACGACAGACCGAGGATTCACATTTCATGTAGATTCATCTACAACATTCAACACCCCTTCCCTTAACCGCCAATTCATGCATTTGTCTCATTGTGTTATTCATGTTTAGATGTCACTGTTAATTTCCTATGCTCATGAATGGAAAAACACGATTCATCCCCATTTTCCATTAATAGGTATCTAATTTTATAACTATCTATTACATATATGCCTGTGTGAATTTGTTTTGTGTGTGTAACATGGATAAACATACTCCTATAGAATATTACAATCTGTGCCCATGATACACAACTTTGTCATGTAAGTTAGAGTACAATATTATATCATATAGATTATATTACCTGTGTTGCAGTGCCATTCAAACACAGGTCATATCATCATAATATTTAATAGTAGTGTACTCTAACACCCATAACATGGATGTGTATTACATTAAAATAGTAAATAACAGAGGACAATGATTATGGTGAAACGGAAATATATATATTTTTTTTACATGGCTTTTTTGTTGAGGGAGCTGAGGTGCCTGTGGTTGATAACCTTGTCCTCCTTCTTTCTACAGATGCTGGTGTTTCTGCTGGTGTGCTGGCAACAGATGATAGGCTTGAGGCAGTGTCCTGCTGGTGTGTAAAGTGCTCAACCAACACACCCAAAAGCTGATTTTGTTCTCTACATCTATTGTCCATCTACATCTGCATATCGGACAGAATTCACATCATCTCTGACTGGTTTTGAACACTTGCAATGCAGCAATCTGCAGCTCTATGCTACATCTGTGTAACCTCTCTTGGCCTCTGTGTAAGCTCTCTGTGCTTGTGATGAGCCTCCTCTGGAGTGTTATGTATTCCTCACCCAGGGGAGAATACAGTGCCTCCACAGACAGTTGAGCAACAGGGACGGCAATTGTTTGAGGGAGAAGAGGTGATGCTGGTGGATGTGCTTCTGCTTCTGGAAGTGGAGGTGCAGCTGTAGCTTCAGCTTCTGGAGGTGGAGGTGGAGGTGCAGCTGTAGCTTCAGCTTCTGGATGTGGAGGTGCAGCTGTAGCTTCAGCTTCTAGAGGTGGAGGTGCAGCTGTAGCTTCCACTGTAGTTTCATCTGCAGATGTTGGAGTTCGTCCCAGGCAAGAAGATGGTGGAGCTCGTCTCAGGGAAGAAGATTGTGGAGCTCTAACAGATGATTGATATTCCCACTAAAAACCGGTGTGTGACCACTCAGCCTCTTCAAAAAGGCACATCCTGTGACATTGTCCGTGGGTAATATCCATGAGTGACTTGAGACTGTGATTGTGTTGGGGGGTGTAAATACATGGACACTTTGTGCCGGTGTTGGCTCCCCCTCAAAACCAAAGGGAGTATATTCGTCTAACCATGAATGCTGCCAGGTGTCATATGGCAATGTCTGTGGCATCACTCCCAGGTCCTTAGTTGAAGTCATCCAACCATGCTCAGGCCTGGGAGCACACTGTTCCTGCGGTTGCCTGAAGACTGATGGTGGTGGTTGTTGTGGTGGTGTCATGGCTGTTTGCATCCTTGTGACAGGAGGTTATGTGGAGGCGTTAATGGATGAGAGGGATTAGTACGGTCAGATATATGTCCATATGGGCATACAATGTACAAAGATACATGCTAGGGCCCATACTGATTCACATGTCAAACTCTATAACATGTATGTGCACATTGTGAGTTGGTCTATGAGGGATTTTAAAATGAGCAGTATACAGGGATGTGTTTCATACAATAGTTTTGTGTACATGTCGATGATGAAATAATGTGTTCTTCAATTGACACTATGGTCACACAATTTACTTTAGCTTGATCTAGGCACAAAACCTACTTTATTAAGCTAAATGTATTGGGATGGCTATAGTGTCCATTTAAGGAAAACTCTACATATGGCTTGTGGCCTGTGTTACTCTCAGACATGTTAGTATTGCACTATTCCACCTCACATCATAAATTGCATTGTGTTATTTAGCAGTAATGTCAAGTATAATTGTATATGTTTTTGTTAGTACAGCTAATACCATGCTCCTCATGTAAATGAATGTGTGATATTAAAGGATGTTGTATTGCAATTACATAAAATACAGGTGTGTGTGATGTTACTCACCAGCAAGATGGGCTCTGGTTGCAACCCCAGAGTCATGAGCCCTTGAAAGTCCACAGACTGCTGTGGTACTCAGGGACCTGCGTATCATCTCCTGCCAGGCATTGTACTTTATTTGTCAGGGATGGCCCACCGCCTGTTCCCTCCTGGTGAACTGCTTCCTGCCCCATCTTCTCCTTGACCCACCTCTTACAATCATTCCACCTCTTTTTCAGGCCCTCTACAGTGTTCCTCTGCAGGGCCATGCCATTGACGGCATCCTCTACATCCAGCAATGCAGTATTTCTTTTTCTGGCACTGCCTTTGCCCTTCTCCTGGCCAAAGAGGTCACCATAGTTGTCCATGATGGCCAGGACTAGGGCAACAGTTTCCTCAAAGGAGAAGTTGGTACATCTCAGCCTCTCCTCCTCCATGGCCACTTGACTTCCTCTCTGAGATGTCCCTGGCAGTGTGGGTTCCTCCCTATCCTCTCCCTCCTCCCCCCTTCTATTCCCATGTGCACCCTCTGTCCCTCTTCTGGATGTGCCTGCTCTCTGGGGCTCTCTGGCATCTATCCTCCCATCATCCCATCTGGCTCTCCATCTCCCTACTCCACTTACTCCCTGTTGGGGGGGGCCACTGCTCCTCCTGTCCTCTCCTTTCCTCCTCCTCCCCTCTCCCCTCTTCCCCTCATCCCTACCTCTCCCTGACATCCTCACATTAATCACACTACACACTCCCAATCACTCCCAGTTCAGTCACACACAATCACAACCAAACACTTAGCCTATCACTGTAGAAATAAAATAAAATATGTAAGTAAGTGTACAAATTACTCAATCCACCAATGAAACCTACTTATTTTCTTTGCACGTCTCTCTTTCTACTTTAACTAAATCCTCCACTTCTGGGCTGTGTGTTGTAGCTCAACGAACAATCCAAACACACACAAGAAAATGGTGGTTGCGCATGGGTTTATATAGGGATTTTGAATGGCGTAATTAAGTGTCGGTTTCTTTTAAAATTTTGGTTTCGTTTTTACGTGTGATATCCTCGTTTACATAAAACTACTCTTTATTAACCATTTACGCGGACATAATACTGGTGTAAGTTACTGACGACGACAGAAATGTGTATTTATGCACATTTCTGAACATCGCCAGTTTGTCCTACCTACACCGTCTAGCATCTGACGGCGTCGTGTATGTGATTCCCCGATGTGCAAGGTGAATTTATGGGCGATACGGGTTTAAGTGTTTTCACTGAAGCTTGCGCCGTACATGTATTAGCGCCCCTTGGGTTGTCTACTAAAATATATATATAAATACTTTTGATCGGTAAATAAAATAACAAGGCTCTATTTCTGTTTACATTATGAGACAGCAAAAAGGCTACAATTTTTTCTGTATTTTGGGCAAGTTTTTGTCTGAAATTCCCTGCTGCGAAAGTTTTAAAGGGATGTTAAACAGTAAATATACAAAATATACACTAGATATAATGATGCATTCAAAGCAAAGATTATCCTTAGAATAATATGTGGAAGTATTTTTTCAATTATATTAGTTGTTTAAATATTGAAAATATAAGTATAAAGGTTTAGTTTATACTATAAAGGTCTTTAGTCTCTATAAAGTAGTATGTGCCACCATGTTTAAACTAATTTTCTATTTATCTCTGTGCAAACAAAGCTGTATGGATTCCCTTATAGATTATCCTATGTTCCACACAGCCTTGTTTGAACAGTCTCTTTTATTGCCTGTTTTATATCTGTCCTACTTGTCTTCAGCAGAGGAAACAGATATGGGACAACTTAAATTCAAACATGGCAGTACTCATTACCTTATAGAAACTCAGTGGATTTTACTACCTATTACCCAGATTTGCACAACCAACAGTGTTACACTAATATACTTTATAACCTTTAAACCTATACATTTCTTAGTATTTCTAAGCCTCTGTTGGCTGCCTATTATCTCAGTGAAATTGCATCAGCTTTTCACGGCCAGACAGTGCTAGTTCATGTGTGACATATAGTTAACATTGTGGTCACTCCCATTGAGTTATTTATGAAGTTTGTAGATAGCACTGCGATAAGGGGGCAGACTGTAGATGCTTGAATACAAGGTAATAACGGAGGTAAAAAGTATATTAATATAACAGTGTTGGTTATGCAAAACTGGGGAAAGTGTAATCTATTTTTTAAAGAATAAACATTTTCGGGTAGACTGTCCCTTTAACATTTTGACAGTCTACCCGAAAATAACTACTCACCATTTGCCTTATTTGGAAGAGCCAAAGCTAACCAATATTGTAAAGTTAGTATAAAGTGAATTATTTTGCCGTTGTTATCAGTTAAAACCAATTAGGGACAGATATGTCGCATGGTTATAGCCTTGAGAAGTCAGCAGGCAAAATAAATAATGAAAACATATTGCAAAGTGGATTTATTACACATAACTATAGATTTTATATAAAAATTGCAAGGCGATTACTGTCCCTTTGAATGGACTGAAAAGAGCAGGAAATTAAAAACGTTTTAATTTAATTTTGTTATCAATTTTGCTTTGTTCTCTTGGTATCCTTTATTAGCGAGTAATCCTAGGTGAGCTCAGGAGTGTACACGTGTCTCTAGACATCTGGCAGCAATGTTTGCAACATTGTCTGAAGCAATGTTATGAACAGATAAACAAGCACTGCTTTCATAGATTGCTATGGACACATGCACACTCCTGAGAGTAGCTTTACTATTAACAAAGGATATCAAGAGAACAAGGCAAATGCTGTCTGAATCATAGAAATGTAATTAAAGTTTTTTAACTACAAATAATTAAACATTTTATTTTACAATCTCATACTGTTTAATATCCCAAATAACTTTACCTTTACTTTACTTTACTTTAAGAATAGTGCTGAGTATGGTAGGTTTAAGGCTCACATATAAAGTTTGGACTGTCCAGTATCAAATGTCCAGTGTTAGATAGATAATACTTCTAAGTTGGTAATTTCCTCTCTGGGGATACCAGAGACCTATACCAATGATCGGGCATAGATATGGGAAGTCCAGGTTTGTGTTGGACTGTCCAGTATCAAATGTCCAATATCAGATAGATAATACTTCTGAGTTAGTAATTGTTTCTCTGGAGATACCAGAGATCTATACCTGTTAGTTTACCAATGATCGACCATAGATATGGGAAGTTAGGGTTCGTATTAGGGAGCCATGGAGCTAAGTTAGCGTTCCAATATGTAGTGAGGAGTACCCTCAGAACAAATTATAGTTATATACCTTGTAATACCTTTAGTATAAAAGTAAGCATAGCAGTTTAAAAACAGGGAAAGGGGACGCCACTGATGCATTTCACCGTGGTGGCTGTATCAAAGGGCCTTGGAACGCTAACTTAGCTCCATGGCTCCCTAATACGAACCCTAGCTTCCCATATCTATGCTCAATCATTTGTAAACTAACAGGTATAGATCTCTGGTATTTCCAGATAAACAATTACTAACTCAGAAGTATTATCAATCTGATATTGGACATTTGATACTGGACAGTCCAACACGAGCCTGGACTTCCCATATCTATGCTCGATCATTGGCAAACTAACAGGTACAGGTCTCTGGTATCCCCAGAGAGGAAATTACTAACTTAGAAGTATTATCTATCTGACACTGGACATTTGATACTGGACAGTCCAAACTTTATATGTGAGCCTTAAACCTACCATACTCAGCACTATTCTTAGTAACTATATGGTAACTAGGTATTTCCAGAGAACCCTATTTCTTATATTTTTGTCCCATTTCTGGTAATTTACAGGTAGAGGTCTCTGGTATTAACAGGTAAACAGGTATAGGTCTCTGGTATATCCAGAGAGAAAATAACTGCCCAGACTTAGAGGCATTTCCTACTATACTTCTCTAATGTCCTATGGCATAATACTTTCACTTTTCACAACTAGTATTATTATTGGTAACTTAAAGGTATAGGTCTGAGATATGGGGGCCCTTGACATAGGTCTCTGGTATTAAAAGGTATAGGTCTATTATTACTTTGTCTCTGATATCCTAAGAAAAAACTTTTTTCCATTTCACTTTATTCAGAGGCATCATTGGTGTTTTATTAGTACATGTCTCTGGTGTTTCCAGAAAAGTTTTTATTTTTGCATATCATTGCCTTACGACTGGTAACTAACAGGTAAAGGTCTCTCATATTTTCAGAGAGAACACAACTGTTTACATTTAGAGGCATTACTTACTACACATTCGATAGCACAACATCAATATCCTCTGGCATAAACTCAGGACTTTTTCATATTTAGTATTATCATCTGTAACTAAAAGGCATAATGATTAGACACTGATCGTTGATATAAGTCCTCTGTCGGTATTAAAAGGTATAGCTCTCTGATTATCTAGCCACCAATATTTACAGAGAGCCAAACTTCTGACTCACACTTTGAAGCATCATTATTGTTTCATATTTTGAACGGTAAATACTAATATGTTTACTTTCCTATTGTGAGCTGTGATATCCGGGCACATTCAGTAGTGATTTGAGCAATTATTGGTACCAGATTACCACTTTCTGGGAGCTCAGACATCATATTCACATTGTGATTTTGTTAAATAATAGAACCTCGAAGGGTCGCCTACTATTCTGGTATCATTCAGGCCGTGGGGGTCTTATTTTTGTTCCAAGTCATTTCTTTACCTTACTCCGTTAAAGTAGGCATATGCCAATTTTAATCAATTACCTCCGTACCCTTTGTTTTTTAACTAATCAAGTAAAGGTGAAGGTTTTTTTTATCACTCTTTGCTCTAACATTAATCATTCTCCTACCAAACGTTTTGAGTGCTATATTTGTACTATTTTTTTAGTTTTTTACTGATTTGTTTCAAATCATTGATCAGTGATTGGTATTTCCTTGAAAGCTGTTCCTGTTATTTAACTAATGCTTTTAAGATGTCAGGGGTTAATTTTCTTACTTTTCTTTTTCTGCTGAATTTCCATGCTATTTACAACTTCTTATCAGAACTATCTAAAAAGGCAATGTTTTTTTAGAAAGAATGACTTGTATTACCTACATCTGGTGAACAAGATACCAGATGAAATTCCTCTTCTCAGTGATTTTAATGGTGCCAAGATATTAACGCAGAGTGACAGAAGACAGGGCCCTGTATCGAGACAGAGACCTGGGCATCTATTTATCAAGCCGTCGACCGCAAATACGCTGGAATTCCGCAGCATATTTGTGGCGAGCCTGATTCCCCTTAGTTATCAAACCCTACAGACCGGCAAAAGTAGAATTTAGTGACATAACATACGATCCGCTGGACTCAGTCCGACACAGATCAATGCTTACGTCACTACAGATGTTCCGAATGCAAATTCGGCACTATCTGACTACTTTTGCTAGTTATCAAATAACTAGCAGGTATGCTCGGCACTATTCCGGCCCAGCGTACCTGGTTTTCAATCCGCCGCCCTGGAGGCGGCGGATGCCATAGGAATCAATGGGAGTCTGAAAGCAGCGAAAGCTCATGTTCGCTGCTGCCCGATATCCCATTGATTCCTATGGGAACATTTACACCTAACACCCTAACATGTACCCCAAGTCTAAACACCCCTAATCTGCCCCCCCCTACACCGCCGCCACCTACTCCTGCTCACGGAGCCCACCGCCACTCTAATAAACTTATTAACCCCTAAATCTCTGCTCCCAGAGCCCATCGGCACTCTAATAAACTTATTAACCCTTAAACCGCCGCTCCCGGAGCCCACCGCCACCTACATTATACTTATTAACCCCAAATATGCCCCCCTACACCGCCGCCACCTACATTATATTTTTTAACCCCTAATCTGCCCCACCTACACCGCCGCCACTATATTAAATTTATTAACCCCTAAACCTAAGTCTAACCCTAACCCTAACACCCACTAACTTAAATATAATTTAAATAAATCTAAATAAATATTCCTATCATTAAATAAATGATTCCTATTTAAAACTAAATACTTACCTAACCTAAGTTACAATTACACCTAACACTACACTATAATTAAATTAATTCCCTAAATTAACTACAATTAAATTAAATTAAATTAAATTATCTAAAGTACAAAAAAACCCCACTAAATTATAGAAAATAATAAAAAAATTACAAGATTTTTAAACTAATTACACTTAAACTAATCCCCCTAACAAAATAAAAAAGCCCCCCCAAAATAAAAAGCCCTACCCTACACTAAATTACAAATAGCCCTTAAAAGGGTCTTTTGCGGGGCATTGTCCCAAAGTAATCAGCTCTTTTACCTGTAAAAAACAAATTACACCCCCCCAACATTAAAACCCACCACCCACACAACCAACCCTACTCTAAAACCCACCCAATCCCCCTTTAAAAAAACATAACACTAACCCCTTGAAGATCACCCTACCTTGAGAAGTCTTCACCCAACCGGGCCGAAGTCCTCAACGAAGCCGGGCGAAGTAATCCTCCAGACGGGCAGATGTCTTCATGGCATCTTCTATCTTCACCCATCCTGAGTGGAGCGGCTCCATCTTCAAGACATCCAACGTGGAGCATCCTCTTCATCCGGAGTCTTCTTCAACAATGACGGGTCCTTTAAGTGATGTCATCCAAGATGGAGTCCCTTCAATTCCGATTGGCTGATAGAATTCTATCAGCCAATTGGAATTAAGGTAGGAAAAATCCTATTGGCTGATCCAATCAGACAATAGGATTGAGCTTGCATTCTATTGGCTGATTGGAACAGCCAATAGAATGTGAGCTCAATCCTATTGGCTGATTGGATCAGCCAATAGGATTGAACTTCAATCCTATTGGCTGATTGCATTAGCCAATAGGATTTTTCCTACCTTAATTCTTAGAATTGAAGGGACGCCATCTTGGATGACATCACTTAAAGGACCCGTCATTGTTGAAGAAGACGGATGAAGAGGATGCTCTGCATCGGATGTGTTGAAGATGGAACCGCTCCGCACCGGATGGATGAAGATAGAAGATGCTGTCTGGATGAAGACTTCTGCCCATCTGGAGGACCTCTTCTGCCCAGCTTGGATGAAGACTTCTGCCCGTTTGGAGGACCACTCCGCCCGGCTTCGTTGAGGACTTCGGCCCGGTTGGGTGAAGACTTCTCAAGGTAGGGTGATCTTCAAGGGGTTAGTGTTAGGTTTTTTTAAGGGGGGATTGGGTGGGTTTTAGAGTAGGGTTGGTTGTTGTGTGGGTGGTGGGTTTTAATGTTGGGGGGGTTTTAAAAAATTTTTTACAGGTAAAAGAGCTGATTACTTTGGGGCAATGCCCTGCAAAAGGCCCTTTTAAGGGCTATTTGTAATTTAGTGTAGGGTAGGGCTTTTTTATTTTGGAGGGGGCTTTTTTATTTTGTTAGGGGGATTAGATTAGGTGTAATTAGTTTAAAAATCTTGTAATTCTTTTATAATTTTCTGTAATTTAGTGTTTGTTTGTTTTTTGTATTTTAGATAATTTTATTTAATTTTATTTAATTGTAGTTAATTTAGGGAATTAATTTAATTATAGTGTAGTGTTAGGTGTAATTGTAACTTAGGTTAGGTTTTATTTTACAGGTAAATTTGTCTTTATTTTAACTAGGAAGTTATTAAATAGTTAATAACTATTTAATAACTATTGTACCTTGTTAAAATAAATACAAAGTTGCCTGTAAAATAAAAATAAACCCTAAGATAGCTACAATGTAACTATTAGTTATATTGTAGCTAGCTTAGGGTTTATTTTATAGGTAAGTTTTTAGTTTTAAATAGGAATTATTTATTTAATGTTAGGAATATTTATTTAGATTTATTTAAATTATATTTAAGTTAGGGGGTGTTAGGGTTAGGGCTAGACTTAGGTTTAGGGGTTAATAAATTTAATATAGTGGCGGCGGTGTAGGGGGGGCAGATTATGGGTTAATATGTATAATGTAGGTGGCGGCGGTGTAGGGGGGCACATTAGGGGTTAATAAATATAATGTAGGTGGCGGGGGTGTAGGGGCAGCAGATTAGGGGTTAATAAATATAATGTAGGTGGCGGTGGGCTCTGGGAGCGACGGTTTAGGGGTTAAACACTTTATTTAGTTGCGGCGGGGTCCGTGAGCGGCGGTTTAGGGGCTAATACATTTATTAGAGTTGTGGTGGGATCCGGGAGCGGCAGTTTAGGGGTTAATAACTTTATTTAGTTGCGGTGGGCTCCGGGAGCGGAGGTATAGGGGTTAAACAGTTTAGAATAGTGTGGGTGTTTAGTGACAGGGTACCAATAAAGCTGTAATAAAGCTGAATAGCAGCGAGATTGATGACTGTTAGTTAACAACACTCCGCTGCTCATCGCCCCGTACTTGGTGCGCGGCTTTTTGACAGCTTTTTTGGTAATTTTGGAGAACGTATTCAGGTCCGCGGCAGCGATGTTAGGCAAACTTAGGCAAGCGTATTGGTGCCGTCGAATGCAGGTAAGTTGACGGCTTAATAAATAGATGCCCTGAGGTCAATTGGAATTGAAACACTAAGTTTCATAACTTTTATTTTACAGGGTGACCAAATATGACAGACATGTGATGTTTGGTATCCAAATAATCCAAATGATGTAATAATGGGATTGTTTCTAAGTGTGTGTGTACTTGATGTACATAACTAAAATTATAAGTTATCCTATAACATCAGCCAGTACCTGAAATATGATTTATGGAGTGCCATAAAAAGGGTTTGCTTTCTTCCTTGCCTACTCTGGAAGAGGCCTCATCAGAAACCAGGCTTTAGGGAAAACATATTTAATTGTGATTTCAGCAAACTAATATTGTCATTCTACATGGGCAACAGCGTTTGACCATATTTCTGCCATCTCCCTGGAACAGAGGCTAGTCTGGTAAAGTTATAGGTTCTGTTATAAGTCTCTTTTTTTTTTTCTTTAAAACTGTTTTGCTTTTGTGCGTAATTGTGCTTACTTTTTTATATAAATGTACTGTACCTTTTATTTGTTCATAATAATCATTCCTTAAGTTTTTGCCTTTGTCTAATAAAACTATGTTACCAAAGAGACTGGTAATAACAGTGCTGTGTTTTTTACATTGTTTTTGCCAAACTGTTTTCTGGGATTTTTAATCTGTTAGTGTGTATTTTTCCTTAGGATTTCCCATATAAAAATCTTAAGGTACTGGCAGAAGATATAGTTTACTGTGGGTGGTATTAAAGGGAAGTTCGGTCCATTTTCTTGGTCTAGTACAGATGAGAGAGTGTTAGTTAACCCTTGAACCAACTGAACTAAGTCACAGGCTTGTCTGGAGTAGCTAGATTGTGGCAAACTGGTTAAGGTGGAAAGAGTCTGTTAACCTGTTCTGTGACACTGACAAACTGATAACTGTTGCAGGGTTGGTAAAACCTGGTATGCCACATGTACACTGCGGACTTCAGAAGCCTAATCCCACATTTTTCCCTATTTGGCCTCAGTAAAGATGACAAGATAAGCCATGGCAAAACAATGTCAACTTCTGCAAAAAAAAGGTGTTATTGTATTCAGAAAATATTCACGTCCAATTGGCATGTTACTTTACTGATACAGAAAAGTCTTGTACTGATTGTGTAGTTAAAGTCTCTTTAAGCAGCACACATTAAGGGCTCGTTTCCATTGAGCCATTAAAAATTGAGCCATAAGCTACCGAAGCGGACGACAGCTAAAAGTAATATACAGCTTCATTTTAGTACCAGGTTTCCATTGAAAAGGTTTCCGCTTTGCATGCGGTCACTCTTTTCATGTAGGTGTAAATTAGCGTTGTGTTAACACGTCCACCGATGCCGGATTTCTAAAACATTAATAGGTTACTATGGTAACCCGACCTTACACTACACTCGATCGCATATACGGCCCTGCATACAAGTGCGGTGCGTATATATTATCCCTGTCGCTCGCTGTTAAAATAAAATCAAACACCTAATCACATGCACAATATCTACCTTTTTCAACCGCTACCCCCCACCGCAATAAC
Source organism: Bombina bombina (assembly GCF_027579735.1). Taxonomy (NCBI): domain Eukaryota; kingdom Metazoa; phylum Chordata; class Amphibia; order Anura; family Bombinatoridae; genus Bombina; species Bombina bombina. The sequence continues at coordinate 1,036,705,452 of NC_069503.1, read as the reverse complement.
TAATGTATTAACCCTTAATCCGCCAACCCCCATATCGCAAAGTATCTATTTAAACTATTAACCCCTAATCCGCCATGCCCCACAACGCAATCTAGCCATTTAAACTATTAACCCCTAAACCACCATGCCCCACAACGCAATCTAGCCATTTAAACTATTAACTCCTAAACCACCATGCCCCACAACACAATCTAGCTATTTAAACTATTAACCCCTAAACCGCCATGCCCCCATATCGCAAATAACTAATCACTAAGCCCCCTAACCTAATACCCCCTAAATTAACCCCATTGCATAAATTAAAATAATCCTAAATTACAATTAAAATAATAATCCTATATTACAAATAAAATAAAATAAATTAACAATACTTTAAAAATAAAAAACCTAAATTATTAATCTAAAATTACAAAAAATTTTAAAAAGTCTAACATTACATAAAATAATAAATCAAATTATCAAAAATAAAAAAATTATACCTAATCCCTATGAAAATAAAAAGCCCCCCAAAATAAAAACACCCCCTAATCTAATACTAAACTACCAATAGCCCTTAAAAGGGCCTTTTGTAGGGCATTGCCCTAAGTTAAACAGCTCTTTTACCTTTAAAGTTCCCCCTAACAGTAAAACCCCCCAAAATAAAAAAAACTAACACTAAAAAATCCTAAACTACCCATTGCCCCTAAAGGGACATTTGTATGGGCATTGCCCTTAAAATGGTATTCAGCTATTTTACTGCCCTTACAATTGCACAAAATCCCTAATCTAAAAAAAAAACAACACAAAACTAAATCTAACCCCCAGATAGGTACTCACAGTTCCTGAAATCCGGTGGTGAAGTCTTCTTCCAAGCAGCGACCTCTTCTATCTTCATCCAGGACTGCAGGAACTGAAGACCAGCGACCGAAGAACTGAAGGCCAGTGACCGCAGAGCAAAGGAGCGTGGAGGATCCTCATTGTACGATCACCACCATACACTGAATATTGAATGCAAGTTACGTGTTCAAATATGGCGTCACTTGCATTCCTTTTGGCTGATTTGATTCTTCAAATTCAGATCAGCCAATAGGATGAGAGCTACTAATCCTATTGGCTGATTTGGTAAGTGGGGGGTTTTACTGTTAGGGGGAACATAGTTTTTTTAAAGGTAAAAGATCTGTTTTTAACGGTAAAAGAGCTGTTTAACTTAGGGCAATGCCCTACAAAAGGCCCTTTTAAGGGCTATTGGTAGTTTAGTATTAGATTAGGGGGGGTTTTATTTGGGGGGGGGCTTTTTTATTTTCATAGGGATTAGGTATAATTTTTTTATTTTTCATTATTTGGTTTATTATTTTATGTAACGTTAGACTTTTTTTGTAATTTTAGATTAATTTAAACTTAGTTTTTTTATTTTTAAAGTAATGTTAGGTTTTTTATTTTAATTGTAATTTAGGATTTATTATTTTTATCGTAATTTAGGATTATTTTAATTTATGTAATAAGGATTAATTTAGGGGGTGTTAGGTTAGGGGGCCTAGTGATTAGTTATTTGCGATATAGGGGCATGGTGCTTTAGGGGTTAATAGTTTTAATGGCTAGATTGCGTTGTGGGGCATAGCGGATTAGGGAGTAATAGTTTAAATAGATACTTTGCAATATGGGGGTTGGCGGATTAGGGGTTAATCGCTTAAATAGATACTTTGCGATATGGGGGCATGGCAGATTAGGGGTTAATAGTTTTAATAGCTAGTCTGCGTTGTGAGGCATGGCGGTCTAGAGGTTAATACATTTATTATAAATTGTGATGTTTGGGGGATTGCGGATAGAGGGGTTTTTACGTGTTGGATTAGATTTCAATGGGAAAAAGGTATCAAAAAGCACCTTTTTCCTGTTTTACACCTAGTTGAGCTGGGTGTCATTTTTGTTACTGTATCGGCAGCCTCCGACAGTGTATTAACAGTTTGCGCGGGCATTGGTAACCGGGTATTATCTAAAGATTAGCAGCTTCTGATACTTTGTATGGGATACGATAATGTTTTTGGCAGCCGGAGACGGATGCCAAAATTGAGTTATAATGGCCGTTGGAAGCAGTCGATAAACGATATTGCTTCCGACAGCATATTTATCAGTTTGCGAGTGCACGCAAACCGAATTACGGCTCAATGGAAATGAGCCCTTAGTTGTTGCAGTAGTTAATTTAATTAAGATCAAGTTTAGCGATGTCCAACATTTTAAAATAAGGATCCACAATGAAATATTTTTTTAAAGCTCACAAGAATTTTAAAAATTGTATTAATCAAAGCAAAACAATAAACATTGAATATAAACAAATTTTAAATAGACAATAAATTATATACATCATTACCACAAACACTAATAAGAATTGTTTTTGATGACTGGAAATAATTAGAAGGACATGTGACCCCCTCCTTCAAACGAAAGAGTAACCAATTACAAATGAACACTTTTTTCACCCTCTAAGTAGAGTGGATGTATAGTTGTTGAGCATTAAAACCCCTGCATTTCCATAAGAAATCTCCCTAGTATTCAGTGGGTCATTGTTTCTCGTGGTAATCACCTGTGTCCTTGTGGGACAAGTAACCCTTTAACTGAAAAAGAAGATTTGTCAGAGGTAACTTCTCTCTCGTTGAAACATAGATAAGATATAACGATTCTATTAGAGTCCCCTTTCGCTGTAAATCACTTACCTTTTTATTTTTGCACTTGTTTTATTTGCCATTTTATAGAGAACACCTGCATCCTAGATGGGAATGTGACCCCTAATGTGAAAGGGCATTAATTTGCTATCACACTGCAATTGATTTTCTACTGAATGTTGAATTTGAAGATGCATTTACTGTATAAAACTGAATTCTTGAAAAGTCATATTGCTCATTGCTACAATAATGCAGTGTACTGTAAAATTGGTTACTCCTTAATGTGTTTCCAATGACTTGTTATAGTAGCAGCAGAGTAAAAAATATATAAGAATTTACTCGTTTATGTTTATTTGTATGTATGAAATGGCTGTTATTGCTTATTGACACCTCAATCCATTGTTCCCATATAAAGTGGCTAGGCCTGCAGAAATTAGCAGACTGTCTAAACTTATCTATCCCTCTATATATTAAAGGGACATTGTGTACTAGATGTTTCTTTGCATAAATGTTTTGTAGATGATCCATTTATATAGCCCATCTGGGAGTGTTTTTGTATAATTAGATAGTTTTGGTTATTTTTAAATAATATTAAGCTGATTGTTAAACTCCTAACCAAGCCCCAACGTTTTAGATGTATACTGATGTCTACAGCTTTCTGCTACCTCCTGTTGGTCTAATGGGTCTTTTCATATGCAGGGAAGGGGGAGGAGGGAGTGTCTGCTTACCTGCTTTCCCAGCCCATTTCAGTGGGTGTCCCAGCCTAATCTCATAAACAGTGCTAAATTGGGAGCTTCTAAGTTTTTAAAAAAGGTTTAATACTAGATTTGTATTTAAGTTTCTGTGCATATTCTTCTTTATAGTAATGTCTATTACATGCAGTTATTTGAAAATTGGTGTACATTGTCCCTTTAACACCTTCTTATCTTATCTCTTTCTGTACACAATGGCCAATAATTAGGGCAGATGATCTAAAGGTCTCTGGGCTGGAAATATTCTTTAAGAATGCTTGCCAGTACTATTTTGCTGGTGGAATTCTTCAAAGCCACTTTTCCCCATACATCTTTGTATGGGAAAGGAATATATATACATTACAAAAGTGCACTATATCTAATGATTAAAGGGATATTTTGGTCAAAATGTAAATGCACATAGATAAATTACATCTTTAAATAGAAGCATATTTGCAGTATACATGTATTAGCAAAAATGCATCTTGTAAAAGTTATCACTGTTTTAGTGTTAAGATTTTTCTCTGCATGTGCATGTGAAGCATAGCTAGGTATTCTCAGTACACAAGCATTTTAAATACTGCAGCTGTTCAGAGCACCAGTGGGGCTTGTATCATGTCAGCAATTAACAAATTGAGTCATTACCAAATAGTACAAGCAATCTGGGCTCTCTGAGCAAGTGCTGTGTTTAAAATGCTTGTGCACGGGGGATACGTAAATACACTTTTGAAACAGCTGTAGCTTTTATTAGAAGCATTTTTGCAAATACATGTATATTACAAAAATGCTTCTATTCAAAACTGAAATTTATCCATGTGGATTCCAATGTTATCTGGAATGTCCCTTTAATAACTAAACTGAATAAAATACTTTATTCGTATCTAGATTCTATCACATTGAAATACTGGTAAAAAAAAAATATGGTACACACTGAGTTTTAAAACAGCACATAAGTTGTATTGTACATTTAAAAAATGAATTATCTCATTTGAATATGGTTTCACGTAACCTGCTAATGCAAAGAGAAATTACACCACCAGTGATCTAACTCACCAGATGTTTCTTCCTAAACTTAAATTAGGCCAGCTTGACCATTACCAGAAGCTGAAGTATGTTGATATAGAAGTCTCTATAACTCAAAAAGCAGGAGGATGTTAGTTCAGCTGGAAAGTAAAATTTGCCATCTGGCACATTTGAAATCAGTACAGAAAACAAATTCAAGTCAGCTACAAAAAGGACAGTTGGCAACAGAGATTGTCTGATGTGCAATGAAACAAAAGCTATTTTTGAACAGTTATATGCCGGAAATAGGTCAAAACCAGCCAATTGCCAATATTATTTAGTATATGGTGCAGGAACTGCATGTACGGATTCTGGGTATATGGTACTCATAATAAATCAGATACCTGCATATATACACTTTGAATGTGAACCCCCTTAGTATGTAAATACTATAAAAGAATAATTCCTTCCTGGCAAAATATTTTATAAATAAATTAATAAAAGCAAAACAATGGCTGCAAGTTCAGTGGCAGAAAATCCACTCAAGAACACATATTTTCTAATTAATAGTCCCATGGTAGAATTTCCAGGGCTTGATGCTAAAGTGACACTAAAATGTGTCTGTGGGCACTGGGCAGATTTTCCTCTATTACACCATCAATCTGTATTTCAAATGCTGTTATGTGAATATGATAATATATATATATACTTGTTAGTAAAGTAGACAAGGCTAGCCACAGTCATTATGCTAGTAATATCCTCATTCTTTGGCAGTTCTTTATCTGATAGCCTCTGCTGAAGCCAACTAGGGACAGATAAGTGTCAGGGTTAGGCCATGTGTACTTTCAGTTGTCAGATGTGGACAACTCTTAAAGGGACACTGAACCCAAATTCTTTCTTTTGTGATTCAGATAGAGCATGACATTTTAAGCAACTTTCTTATTTACTCCTATTATCAAATGTTCTTTATTCTCTTGGTATCTTTATTTGAACTGCAAGAATGTAAGTTTAGATACCGGCCCATTTTTGGTGAACAACCTAGGTTGTCCTTGCTGATTGGTGGATAAATACATCCACCAATCAAAAACTGCTGTCCAGAGTTCTGAACCAAGAAAAAAAAGCTTAGATGTCTTCTTTTTCTTATAAAGATGGCAAGAGAATGAAGAAAAAATGATAATAAGAGTAAATTAAAAAGTTGCTTAAAATGGCATGCTCTATCTGAATCACAAGAGAAAAATTTTGGGTTCAGTGTCCCTTTAAATTTCAGCCTACATTACAAGAGGGGGGGGTGATAAATAATAATAGTATATTGTATAATAAAATGAAACTACTATTAAATAAAAATAGTATATTGTATAATAAAATGAAACTACTATTAAACAATAGTATTAAAAATAATTACATAAAAGCAATCAAAGGATATAAACAAATAAAATAAATTGTATGTGTAATAATATGAGATTGAGCCCAATAGGAATAGATTCCACGCTCAGGCGGCTCCACTTTCAATCGTATAGGCAACGATAGCAGCAATTCTAGAAGCACGTTTCTCTATCTGCTGACTTTCATCAGTTAGCAGACTGAGCAACGTGCCACAATAAGACATTCTTTTACAGAGTTGATAGTTCCAGTATTTATTTGTGCAGCGGTGGTCTAATATTTTGTATGCATGGTTTGAGTATCTCTCTTTTAGAACCCCCAGCTTTATTACCAGCTAGACAATTGCATACAGGAAACAGCATGCTGCAGCACACTACAATAAAGGGAGCAGGTCACCAGATTGCCAGTCAGCTGAAGATAGAGAGTACCAGCCTGCACTTATTGCCCATTTTTTTGGTGCCATCACAAAGCGTGAGTCCTTTTCTTCTTTGAATTTCACATATTTGAACTTTACAAGATTAACCTATGTGGCGCCACTTTGCTCCTTGGGTATTCTATATTGCATAATTAAAAAAGGTTATATTAACATTTTCAAATGTTTAAATTGTTTACCGACTCCTTAAAGTGGTGTCACCAATTTTTTTATCACTATCTTTTGGCTTCTTAGATGGTGACTATTGTTGAAAAAGGAAAAACTTTAACTCACATTTCCTCTGAACAACTGTAAAATTGAGGTTTCCCAAAATAATTTAAGGATATGTAATATTGGCAAAATAGGATTTAAAATGCATCCTTTCATCTTTGATTTGTCTGTTCCCTTGATTTATGCCTTAGAGGCTGTGGGATTTGACATAGATAGGGTGTCTCCTTTAGAGCAGTATCTGTTTTTCCTTGTTCAAGTTGAAACACTATGATTGCTTGCTGTGGTCGCCCTGGATTTCTGATGATTGTCTGGTCTTCCTTTCTTCTGATACTGATGTTTGAATTTAAGGATTATGGAAGGGATCCTTTGTGTGACAGCCTTTTTAAATTGATGGAAAAGGGCAGGTTGAATCAGGAATTTAAGTAGTGCTAAAGGGGACAAACAAGCACCCACCCTAAGTGAAATTAAAAGAAAAGAAAATTACTAAAGCAGAAGGAGAGAAAAAAAAGAATCAAACTAAACACAACAAACTTAAACGTAAGACAAAAGGAGCTGAAAATGGAAAATGGGCTAAAACAAATATTTACAACTAAAATAAAACTGAACAGGGAAAAAAATACTTATATTTCCAAAAACTCCAAGTATCACGTAATATCACGTGGTCTCTAGTGGTCTCTAGGCAGTTGAACATTTGCTAGAACTGATATATTTGTATCCCTATTGTAAAGTTTGATTTAAAATAAAAACTAAATTATTAATGTTAATGTGGGTCAAAATATTAAACACCCAAATAGCCAAAAACATCATTAAATAGAAGATTGTAGGTCTACAAAAATGTGCATACACTCCAGCTATATAACTATGAAGAAGGGGGCATAAATATATAAAACATAGAAGCCAGATAAGTACAAAGGAATACACTATTAAAAAAAATAGGAATGGAATACTTAGCTTTTAACCCTTTAACTGCTGAGCCATTTCTACTCATGGGCTGATCTGTTTTGGAGTTTTTAGATGCTGCTCACATTTAAGCCCCACTGTAAGTAATTTTTAAGTGAGAATCCCACACAAAGTATATATTTTTTTCAGCACGCCCAGCATATTAAGGGGTTATTCTATGTTTGGGTCTCAGTGTGTGACCATACTCTTGTGCATAGTCTTTCAAACACCCCAAAAAGGGAAGCAACAGGAGGTGACACACTCTAAACTTTAAGAAGTGAATTCATTTAAATGTCTGAAGAGGCATACCCCAAAATATCATTTATGTAAATTCCCTACTTACAGTCCAGTCAGTGTCACCTCCTTGCTTCTTTTTAATGACATTTAAAGGACTATTTGATTTACACATTTCACCCTTGCAAATTGGATCCAATCAGATTAAGCGCGAGTGCCATCAACATGAAACGAAATATAAATATACGAGAATATACATATGATATACATGTAGGCATATATACTATATTTATATTGTGTGTGTATATATATATATATATATATATATATATATATATATATACACTGTATATATATATATATATATATATATATATATATATATATATATATACACATATTTGTACACACACGCACACATATATATATATATACGGTATATATATATATATTTATGATATATATATATATTTATGTGTGTGTAAAAGGTACTGAGGAAGTGGTAAATGATATACACAGAGAGACTGAGGAAGATACACACACAAAATGTGCATGCGTATGAGTATGTGTCGTCTAAAACTGTATGTAATACTATGAGCAGTGTATAAATAGCTGAGAATATAACCATGAGAAAGCAGCCACTATAGATGATAATGCTTTACCTGTAATCAGCGTTTGATTACACTACACCCTGTAGAACCTAATAGCAGCCACCTCCCAAGCTATATTAATGTAATCTTTAAAAGCTTTTTAACACAAAACTACAACTTCAGATAAAGTACATAGACTATTACTGACCTGTTGTGTCTAGATTCCTAGTTGTTGATGCTTTAGGCTGTTTGAAGGGTGTTCAAATAAAGAGCATTGCTCTTTAACGCAGCAGCAAGTACTTATAAGTGAAGTTCACACAAAACATTATTATTTGCACTATTTTATGTGATTTTTCAAATGTACTTCTACTCAGTATTAAAAAAGAGTTACATTTAAATAGTAAATACAGTAATAGATGTCAAACATTAGGGATTTCAACAATAAAACCTCTCAATATTTCTGTATGATGAACCATACTTTCCCTAAAGCTAAAAAATTAATAATATAGTATTGCCTGAACAAAATTACATTAAATTGTTATATAATTCTTCAAGGCATATTTGAATGTTTCATGCTTCAAAAAAAAAGAAAAAGACAAGTTCTGAGTATTAAAAAAGTATTGTATAAAAGTTCTATAATACTTGGCGTTTTACAGTAATTAATAAAAACGATGGTTGATTATCTTTTTAGGGGTGTATGAAGTAATGCTAAAAACGTAGTCAATATTTTCAGTTACAATATAGCAATGGAAATGCAAAAATGTCCCATTAGGATAAAAAAGGTACTTAAATAAAACATAATAGAAATATCTATATATATGAATTATGAAATAATGTTGTTTAGCTACAGAATCTGTGGCTAAGATCAAATACAGGTTGGTTTCTATCCATAACCATATACTGTATGTGATATAGCTAAATAAGGAACAGCTGACATCCATTGTAGATCACTAGTGTTCAATGGAAGACATTTGTTAATAAATGTTTCCCATATCACTTAATACTTACATTTCAGTGTGAAGAAGCTCAGTATTTCAGGATTATATGTATTAAATGAACTATTTGAATGTAGTTTTTTTTTATCTTTTAATGCATTTGAAAAGCTGTATTATATTTGCTCTTAGTTCTGAAAGTAAAGGTTCTTATACTAAAATATAATAGATGCAGTT